>NC_077228.1:278879594-279109594 GCF_027887165.1 Monodelphis domestica
CAAGCAACCTGGGTTTTGCTGATTTTCTGGGACATATTGGCATAAATCTCCATAGTCGAGAGACCACTCCTGCTGGAGGTTATTGAACAGAATGATGTCCTAGGGACTTTAGGAATATCACTTTGACAGTTGCAGGAAGGAGGTGTGTGCCTGGCACACAGTAGGTATTTAATATTGATTAAATTATTTAATTAAATTATTTAATATTGATGCATTGGGGAAGAGAGAGGCTTGAGACAGGGAGAACAATTAGATTATGTCAGTACTACATGACAATAGTACATGTGAGAGAGGTTGATGAGAGCCTGAGGTAGGAAAAGTTTGGGGAATCAAGTCTTAATTCTCCCAAAGCTTTCCTAGTGGAGCACTTGTTCATCTAGACCATGTTAAGCTGGAAAGTCTTTGTAAGTGTACCCAAAACAAACATTCCAAAGAGCTGCTAAAAATAATTTAGCCAGCAGATAATCTCCTCCCCACTTCTACCACACAACCACAGCAACTCAGGAAAAATATCTTCTAAGGCAAAGAATGAAAAGGTGTTCATCTACATGGATAAAGGCGGCACACTTTGATAAAAACAGAACCCTTACCTTATATATCATTTCTAAGACAGAAGGGCAGCAAAAATAAGTCAGTTGGGGTCAAGTGATTTGCTTAGGATCACATAGCTAGGAAGTATCTGAGGTCAGATTTGAACCCAGGTCCTCCTGAATCAAGTCTTGGCTCTTCATCCACTCAGCTACCTGGCTGCCCCCCAAAAATCACAGATTCTGAAAGCAAGTACTCTAAAAACCATATGGCTGTCCAACAGAGAGGTGCTAGACTTAATATGAAGAAAGAAGCAGACATTTTTGGACATGACCAATCTGATCATTTGTTTTGCTTGATTCTGCATATTTGTTAGAAAGGATTTCTTTTTCCTTTCCTTTCTTTCTCAGTGGAAAAAGTGGGTAGGATGAAGAGAAAAGAAACATTTGTTAACTGAAAAAATTTTTAATAAATAGAATGAAGGTGATTGGACCAGATGATATCTAAAGGACTTCCAGCTATAAATTTATGATTTCATTATTCTCTGAACTTTGGTGGCAACTATCCAAAGTTACAAAGCAGGTGTTAATTATGCATTAGTAGAGGGAGTTTCCTCAGTGGGTGTACCCATCATAGATAAAATCTCATGTCTGGTAAAAACAACAACAACAACAACAATATGGAGGGAAGGCATAACTAACTGACTCATGTGGCTACCTACCTCTAAGAAGATTAAGTAAATAAATTGGGTTAGGATTAGGGTCAAGGTTGGGTTAGAATTGGGTTGGGATTAGGGAAAGGAACAGTGTGGCCGAGTATAAAAAGACTGCCTCTGGAGACAAAGTTTTAATAATTTTTTCAATTGTGTCCAATTCTTTGTGACCCTATTTGTAGTATTTTCTTGGAGAAGATACTAGAGTAGTTTGCCATTTTTCTCTAGCTCATTTTACAGATAAGGAAACTGAGGCAAATCGGGTAAAGTGACCTGCCCAGGGTCGCATGACTAATAAATATCTGAGACCAGATTTGAACTCAGGAAGATAATTCTCTCTTACATCAAGCCTGGCCATAGAAGGCCAAGCCACTGTGCAATCTAGTTGAAACTGAAAATGGGAGCTCAAATCCTGCCTTTGATATTTCTACCTGTGTGATCTTGGGTAAATTCCTTAATCTCCTTAGGCTTCAGTAGCCTCATATCTAAAATGAAATTGAGACTAACTTTCTGCTCTTAAATTCATAATCCTATTCCTCCATTTGTGAGCATGTGCAGGTACTTGCTTGGAGAATTCTAGATTTTTTTTTATAGCAACTATAGTACTTGTTTTTCTGAGAATGATGAGATGAAGAGTTATAGGAGAAGAGAATGTATAAAGAGTTCTTCCATGCCAGCAATGCACTTTCTCCTCTCCTCTCCCTCCTAAAATCTTGAGCTTTCCTCAAAGTATGCTGCCTATATCAGATATATCTTGTCTATAAAATATACTATATGTCTGCTATATAGATAGTAAAGTATACTGTATATCAGATACCTATCACCTTCTGTATGTAGTTTTTCTTTGGGAAACCCATGCTCCCTCTCTTCTTTTCCTTTTTAGGATGATAAGATTTATGTATCTAGAGTTCAGAGGTTGTCACGACCAACCCCTTTATTTTACAGATGAGGAAACTGAGGCACAAAGCAATTAAGTTACTTGACCAGGGTCACACAATAAATGTTTGTCTTGGGATTTGAACCTGGATCTTTGTGATTCCAAGTCTAATGCCCTAACTATCATCTTGCCTATTTACACTCTAAATTCCTCTCCAACTCTGATACCCTATAACTTTGTATCTATTAGTTATATTTCACATTTACATTCAATTCTTGCCTTCTGCAAATGTTGCAGGAAGCTAAAACTAGCTCTTCTTAGCCCCTCCTCCAGACTCTCTGGCTGAACCTGACTTTCTTGTGCCTCATTCTCAGAATCAACCCACCCTCTAGAGGTTATCCAGATCTCTGTTTTGAGTCAGTGTATTTGGTTAGTAAGGCGATAGGTATTCCAGCTCCCTGGAATTTGCTGGTTCCTGCCTATTCTTGTCCATTCCACACCCACATGTACAGCCACCCCAGTTCAAGGCCTCTTGACTGTCCTGCTGAAATAGCCTTCTGCTCCATCTCCCTAGTTTCTCCCTTCTCCAATCCATCCTCTGCGAACAAAGCTGCCAAAATAATCTTGCTGAGTAACAGGTCTCATCCTGAAACTCCCTATTAAAAAAAGAAAATCTTCATTGGGCCCCTATTGTCTCTAGGATTAAAAAAACAACCTCCTCAGCTTGACATTGAAGACCCTCCCTAAGTTGGCCTTAGTCATTTCACATTGATTTTCAAACTGGTCTAATAGATTTTTAGTGCATACAATAATTCATTTTCCATCCCAGCAAGATGCCTTTCCTTCTTACCTCTTCCTTCTTACTCTGCCTTTTAGATCTATTTATGACAGCAGCTAGGTGGCTCAATCATACATATTAAAGATGGTGGAACAGAATTTGAAAAAGTAGAAATAAATGATTCAAAATGAATACGAGGAGGTAGTTAGATAACTCAGTGGATAGAAAACCAATAGGTCCTAGGTTCAAACCTGACCTCAGACACTTCCTAGCTGTGTGACCCTGGGCAAATCACTTAACCCCCATTGCCTAGCCCTTACTACTCTTCTACTTTGGAACCAATACACAATATTGATTCTAAGAAAGAAGATAAAAGTTAAAAAAAAAGGAAACTTAGTTTCTGTGCCACCTACAGGAATCATTTTTTAATCCCTAATTAGTAATGCTTTTTCCATCCTCCAATTAGTGTCTATATTCCTTTACAGACTCAAGTTCATGGAAGATGGCATGTTATTTTCTGTGAAGTTTGACCCATATAGCTTAAGTTTCATCCACTGAAAAACCAAAGACTTCTAAAGTAAACTCTTGGACTTCTGGGTAAACATGGTGGCAGTGTAGACTCCAGGATTCTTCCTCTCCTCACTACCTACTAATATAGACTACCTTAAAAGGCCCCAAACCCCAAATTTATATGAATGGACTCCACAGTAGGGTACGCATTGAAGGTACATGGGATTTGGGCCTTTCCACACGATAAGGGGGTGAAATAGCTTCCACCAAAACATGAGCTGATCAACCCTCCCCCACCCTACCTACTGAGACAGAGTCAGAGCCAGTGTGCTAGAATCAGTGAGTGAGTGAGGGGCGCCTCTAGAGTGAGAGAGGTCTTGGCAAACTTGGCCCTCTAGGTCCTTGGAAGCTGACTAAGACCACCAAAGACCTACGCCTAAGAGCAGCTAGACCTGAGACCCCAGCAGGTTGAAGAGTCTTGGGCCAGTAGGTGGAGATAGCACAGAGAAGGGCAGCAAACAGTAGAAGCTTTGGAGACTCTAGAGGTGGCCTCAGGCAAAAACCACACTCCTTAGCTCCATACACAGAGAGCTTGCCCCCTCACTCACTTCTGACTAGAAAGGGAAGGAAAAACCACCATAATGATGGCAAACAATGCCCAGGAAAAACAACTTCCCAACACCAAGAAAAACAAGAAGAAGGCATTGACCCTGGATAATTTTTATGGAGGAAAAATCCAGAATACAGAGGAAATAACAGAAGAGGACATACAAATAAATGCATCCAAACCTTCCAAAAAAAAAATAGAAATTGGCCACAAGCTCTCAAAGAATTTAAATCCAAGCTTATCAAAAAGATGGAAGAATTTTGTCAAGAAAAGTGGGAAATAGTTCAAAAAGAAAATAACAGTTTAAAGGATAGGAACTCCCAACTGGAGAAACAGTTAGAAGCCACAAAAAGTAGGATACACCAAACTGAAAAGGGAAATCAAAAGATTATAGTGGAAAATCAGTCTTTAAATACCAGAATCAGGCAATTGGAAAACAATGATCTAAAGTAAAGCCTATTCCAGTGAGGAGAATGTAGGTCCTGGAGTCAGGAGGACCTGAGTTCAAATTTGGCCTTAGTCCCTCTGACCTGTGTGACCCTGAGCAAGTCACTTTACTCAGTTTGCCTCTGTGCCTCATCATTAAAATAAGCTAGAGAAGGAAATGGAAAACTACTCCAGTATTCTTAGTGAGAAAGCCCCAAATGGGGTCACAAAGAGTCAGACATGATTGAAAAATGACTGAACAAAGTAAATTCAGGTCTAAATGCTAATGGAAACCTAGGCAACCAATGATACAGAATCAGCAACAAGCATTTAATTGGAACAGAAAAGGAAATGAAAACAATTAGAAGCCTTGGGAAACATTCTCCCAAATGAATGCATTCTCATGGTCTTCTTGTCCAAGCACAGTCCCAGTTTCAGGTTCTTACCTGTAAAGTTGTAGGGGGGGAGGAGAGAAGGAAGAGTAGGTTCTTGGCAGCCTGGAGTATACATGTGGGCATCAGCCCTTATTCCACCCTAAGGCTCTCTGTTATTTACAGATTACTGAAAAATCTTGGCAGTTCCCATAGATAGGCAAGTTTGACCTACCTCTGTTTCTATTTCTTTTTCCCATTCACCCCCTTTGCTGGGAAAGCATCCCTTACTACGAGAGGTAATTCAAAATCTCAGATCCACCTTTTAGTGCCTGGATCTTCGTGGGAAATGCATTTTCTACCTTGATGAATGTGTGTTTATGGACCACCCACAGGGGAATTCAATATACATTTCCTTTCCTCTAATCACTATTAAATGATAGTCTTTATACATGGTATAGCTTCCCCTCCACTCCCAGGAATGTAATCTCTGTGAGGGTAGGGATTATTTAGCTATTTTTTTTTCATCTTTGTGTCCTTGGTGTCTTAGCAGGATATATACTAACTACCTATTTAATCCTGGACAGTTCATGTAAGCTTCTTGGGTCTGTTTCCTCCTCTATAAAATGAGAGGGCTGAATTAGATCGTTCCTGAGACCCCTTCCAGTTCTAGAGTTATCATCATGTGATAGCATAAGCCTAAATTAATGTTCATTTGTTGAATTTGTATATTTGTACAGGTAGAATATGATTGAAGCAAAGGAGAGATCCTGACAGTTTTCTAGGAAAATTTGAGGAAAGAGAGATCACTCTCAGGGACCAGGGAGGTGGCATAATGGTCAGAGAAGGAAGGCTTCATGGTGAAGCTGGAGCCCTGGTCTGGATCTTAAAGGAAGAGAAGGATTTAAATTGGTGATGAGAAAGGAGTTTATTCTTGGCCTCTGGAAGAGGGAGGATAAGATTGTGGCAATCCATTTTGACTAGAACATATGAAAGGATTGGTGGGAATGGGGAAAGGGAGGACTAATATATTTTAGCCAGGCCAGAGTTTGCCCATATATTCATCCTTCCCTTTTATTCTCACTACTGCCACCACTTTTAGATCCTCCTTACCTTTTGCCTCAACTATTATAACAGTCTTCCTCCAAGTTTATGCTTGGTTTTATTATTTATTAGCTATGCAAGTATTTTAGTTTCTCTAAAACTTGGTTGTCTCATCTGTAAAATAAGGGAAATTAATCTACTTTGCCAGTTTTTGTGGGGCTCTTTCACATGGTTGCCCTTCATGACTGGAAATCTCTTTCCCTCATCTTTGCTTCCTGACTTCTCTCAAATCTCAGTTATCCTCCTCAAATCTCAAATCCTCCTCCAAGAAGCCTTTCCCAGACTCCTTTAAACTTAGTGGTTTCCTTCTGAGACTCGTCTCAATTTCTCCTGACCATATCTTGTTGTTTTCTCCATTTGACTGTGAACTTGAAGCAGGAACTGTTTTTTTGCTTTGCCTTGTTTCTCTAGTGCTTGGCATGTAGTAGGTGTTTAATAAATGCTTCTTTAATGTAATGAACTTCACAAACTATTAGCTACTAATAGTGTTCTTGTTATTGATCCAATAGTTCTTCCTCCTGTAGAGTTATAATCATGTCTCTCCCTTCATCAGCTTCCCACTATCTGACAAAAAAAGGCCACTCTTCAGCCTGGCATTTAAGGTCATCTGTAACCTGGTTCCAGTCTACTTCTCCAGTCCTATCTCCTACTATTCCTTTATACGTGAGATCTCTATGCTTCAGTAGAAATGGGATCCTCACTGAGTTGAAATTGCACTTTCCCACCTCTGACTTTGCTCATGCTTTTCCCTCTGGTTGAAATGTTTTCCTTTATGCCTCTAGAAGTCTCTCTGGGTTTTTTTTTAAACCTTACTTTTTGTCTTAGCAGCCGCTCTAAGACAGAAGGACAAGATCTAGTCAAATCAAAGAGGGTTAAATTGCCCAGGATTATATAGCTAGGACTTGTCTGAGGCCAGATCTGACTTCAGATCTGGCTTTATATTCACCATGCCACCCAGCTGTCCCTTCAAAGTCTAAGTCTTGTCCATCCTTCAAGATCCAATTCAAACACTCCCACCTCCATGAAACCTTTCCCTGATGCCCACCACTAGCCCTCAGCCCTAAATAACCTACCTGGAGATCAGTGAATTGGGCTTGCAACTTAAAACATTAGAAAAAGAACAAATTAAAAATCCTCAGATAAAAACCAAATTGGAAATCCTAAAAATTAAAGGAGAAATTAATAAAATTGAAAGTAAAAGAACTATTGAGCTAATAAATAAAACTAGGAGCTGGTGCTTTGAAAAAAAAAACAAATAAAATAGATAGAGTGCTGGTGAATCTAATAAAAAAGAAGAGAATCAGATTAACAGTATCAAAAAGGAAAAGGAAAATCTCACCTCTAATGAAGAGGAAATTAAAACAATTATTAGGAATTACTTTGCCCAATTATATGGCAATAAATGTGGCAATCTAGGTGAAATGGGTGAGTATTTGCAAAAATATAAATTGCATAGATTAACAAAAGAGGAAATAGAATACCTAAATAACCCCCCAAATAAGTTCCCCCTGCTGTGTGTATTCCTAGAATACCTTTTTCATGACACTCACTTTATTGTGTAAGGTATTGTAATCATCCATGACTTTATCCTATCTCCCCCTGAACTAGACTCTAAACTTGCTGTGGGCGAAGACAGTGTCTTATTCTCCTTTTCATCTATAGCTCCTACCATTTAATAAGCCTCCATAAAACCTCACTAAGTGAATTAACTGAGAAAAGGAGACCCTCTCAGGGCGCTGCCCCATTGCCTTGGCAGCCTCAGAAACGTAACTTTTTCAGGTCCCAAAAAAAGACAGACCGAAACCCAAAGCAGACTGCAAGCAGCCAAATGTTCAGTCTGACACAGGAGAATAAAGCAAAATGAAATAAAGTCCAATTAGTTTGCTTAAAAGAATATATTAAACACAAGAGGAAAACACAACGTTGGCCCTGCTGACATTATTGCTGAGTCTGAGAGGGGCCAGGCAATTATATTAAGGAAAAACAGATAAGCTTGCTGGGTTGCCAAATAAAGAAGCAATCACAGAGATAAAAGGGAAGTGTTTCCCCAAACAGAAGATAGAACAGAATCATTTATCAAATCCTATTGAAATGTACCCCTACCTGATCTGAAAACAAATAAAGGGGAAATTTTGTATTAGGGTGATCTCTTCTAGGAGCTGATTCCTTTGCCCACTAGCTAATTTGGAGTCATCTATCTCCCAGAGAGCACTTTGTAAATCTATAAAGTCCTTTCCTCCTAAGCCTCTGGAGTTACAGATGGTCACTCATCTGTGTAAAGCATTTGAAGGGATTCCTTACTCTCTGTTCTGCAAGATGCGGAGAAGAGGACAGGGGATTAGGGAGAGGACAGGTGATGGTGGTGTTCAGTTTCATTCTGAAGTCACCTTGAGAGCCTGTCAGCATGTCTGTTTTGTTCCCTCAGAAAATGAGACTCCTTCCTGGATTCTCTCTACCCTTGGGGGGTGATTCCTTTCCCTTCTTGCTATTATATTGTAGATATGAAGATGGGAGATAACATTCAGATATATTTCAGTCAGTGGATATGGGACCAAATACCAACATAAGCAGGGCATCTAGGTAGCACAATGGATAGAGCATTGGGCTTGGGATCAGAAAGACTCATCTTCCTGGGTTCAAATCTAGCCTCTGACACTTACTGGTTATATGTCCCTGGGCAAGTCACTTCACCCCATTTGCCTCAGTTTCCTCATCTGCAAAATGAGCTGGAGAAGAAAATGGCAGACCATTCCAAGATCTTTGCCAAGAAAGAAAAGTTGGACAATGAGTTGTTGTACATCATCATAAATAATCACCTCAGTAATCCTTTCTGATGTAAATCTCATTCCCAATTTACTTCCCCAGGCCACAGATAGCTAATATCTTAGAGATCCTATCACCAGAATTATATGGAGACAAAACTAACTCCCTGTGGTTCAAATTCCATAGTAGGAACCCACATGGTGTTCCCTGATACACGAGACAGAAAATTGGAGAACCCGATATCACTGTAAAAATTGAAAAATACTTTATTCAAATAGCTTTTTTAAAAGCCCTCTAGAATTCCTTATTAAAATAGTTTTGCATCATAAACTTAACCAACATAAAGCTTCCTTCTGCAGTGGTTTTTGGTCATGGCGACTAAGAAAAACTACTTATTAAGGATAAGATCACTTGTGAAATCACAGATCACTGCAATCTAGAAAAGATGTTTTTGTGTTTGATTAAATTCCCTGTCTTTACCCACCAACCTCTGCCAGAGACTCTGGTCCCTTGTTTATATTACAAATTATAATTAAATCTTATTTATCTTTGAACCTCCTCTAGCACTCTGCACATAGTAGTTTCTCCAATGTGTTTTGAATGAATAAATAGCATTTGAATAGAAGTAGAAGGCCAAGGAGGGCATTCTAGGTAAGGGTATGGGAGGACCAAAGACACAGTAAATACATAAGCATAAGGCATTTGGCTTTTCATTTAAATGTACTATTTGTTGAACTGGAGGAATTCTGTGTGAACTGAAATGAAATCTAGGAATTGATGCAGAGTGAAAGGAGTAGAACCAGGAGAACATTGTACACAGAGACTGATACACTGTGGTATAATTGAATGTAATGGACTTCTCTACTAGCAGCAATGCAATAATCCAGGACAATTATGAGGAATTTATGAGAAAGAACACTATCCACATTCAGAAAAAGAACTGTGGGAGTAGAAACACAGAAGAAAAACAACTGCTTGATCACATGAGTCAATGGGAATATGATTGGGGATATAGACTCTAAGTGATCACTCTAATGCAAATATTAATAATATTGAAATAGGTCTTGATCAATGACACATGTAAAACCCAGTGGAATTGTTCTTTGGCTATGGTGGGAGTGGGGGGAGGGAAAGAAAATGAATCATGTAACCATGGGAAAATATTCTAAATTAATTAAATAAAAAAATTCAATTCAAAAATAAATAAATAAATGTATCATTTGGGTAGGAGAACATTTGGAGATGAGACTGAAAAAAGTGGGGCCAGATTTTGGAAGGCCTTCAATGCCATACTAAAACTTGTAAGCTTTACTAGGTGACAATGGAAAAGTCATCACAAATTTTATTTTCATTTAAAAAAAAAATTTAAACCCTTACCTTCCATCTTAAAATCAATACTATGTATTGGTTCCAAGGCAGAAGAGTGGTGAGGGTTAGGCAAAGGGGTTAAGTGACTTGCCCAGGGTCACACAGCTAGGAAGTGGCTAAAACTATATTTGAACCCAGAACTTCCCATCTCTAGGCCTGGCTCTCTATCCACTGAGCTACCTAGCTGCCCTTAAATGGTGTGGGGAAATGAAAGAAAAAATACTTTTATTTATTGAAAATTTAAATTTTAAAATAAGAAATGCTGCATCATTAAAAATTAGATGAGGATAGAAAGAGGTATGTTGCAAAATTGTATAGAGGCAGAATTGTTAACAAAGAATAGAAATGATCATAAAACAACATTGATCATTTCAGTTATATAACATTATAATTTTGTAAAAACACAAATAAAATCAATGCTGCTAGAATAAGAATTTAATAAGTAAAAGGGAAAAAAATCCAAAGTGAATATTTCTGAATATGGTCTGACATCCAAGATATATAAGAGCAGTTTTCCAATAGATAGTAAAAGAATATGAACAGATAAACAAAAAAGAAAGAAATGTAAGTTTTTAAAAGCCATGTTAAAGAATGTTCCAATTTACTAAAAACAAGAGAAATGCAAGTTTAAAACAACTCAGAGATTTGACTTTATATTCATGAAATTAACAAAGATGACAAATGATAAGAAAGTTAAATATTGGAGGGACTGTGAGAAGATAGGCACATTAATGCACTGTTGGTAGAGTTATGATTTGATTTCAATATTCTGAAAAAATATTTGGGATTATACTAGAAAACTACTTAAAATGTATATCCTTTGATCAGACAAGAATGATATGTGGTGCTTTGAAAACCTTAAAGAATGATGCAAATGCAATCTATTGTTTGTATTATTATTGCTGTTACTAGATATGTATCTCTAAGAAGATCAAAAAACATGGAAAGGATCCAAAATTTAACAATATTTATAATGATTTTCTTTGAAGTAGAAAACAAGTGGAAGGAAAGTGGATGTTCATCAATTGAGAAAGATTAATAAATTGTGGTATATAAAAGAACATTATTCCTATAGAAATGATGACTATGAAGAATCCACAGAAACAATAGGAAGACATATGAAGTGAGCAGAATTAAGAAAATAATTTACCCAGTGGCCCCAATAATGTAAGCGTAAACCACATTGAAAGACAAATGCTTTAACCACCACTATTTCAGATGATTAATGACTCTGCTTCTTAATATTGAGGCTGAAGGAAGCAGAAAGTATTAGACATGGCCGATATTTATTACTTTACTACATCTAGGTGGGGCATTAGATGGAATGGCACACCCTGGAGTCAGAAAGACTCCTTTCCTGAGTATAAATGGGGCCTTCGACACTTACTATCTGTGTGACCCGGAATAAGTCACTTAACTGTTTGCCTCAGTTTCCTCATCCATCAAATGACCTGGAGAAGGAAATGGTAAATCACTCCAGTATCTTTGCCAAGAACACTCTAGATGGGATCATGAAGAGTTGGACATAATTGAAATGATTCAACAACAAACTTTTTTGTTACATGAGAAAGTTCTTTGGGGATAAGGGTAGTATTATGATGGTTTGGGAAGTGGGGTAAAGAGGCCTTGGGTACAATAAATGGGGAAAAGGGCATCAATAAAACTTCTTTTTAAAGGATTGGGATGGTTTTGAGAGATATGAAGAAAGGATACTCAAAACTTAATGGCTAATTGGGACAAGATTATTGTGATTTTGAGTCTAAGTGATCGACAGTGTGGGTTAGTTGAAAAACCACTGCATTATACTAATGCATTATTAGTGAATTAGTACTTTGAGTTAATGCAACCATTTTGGAAAGGAATGTTTATTTACTCAAATTAAATTATTAAAATGACCAGACCCTTTGAACCAGAGATTCCTCTAAGAGGAATACACCTCTAGAAAGTCATTGATAAAAAAAAAAAAACTATTCATATACACTAAAACATTCTTAAAAGCACTTTTTGTGGAAGCAAAGAACCAGAAACAAACCAGGATGCCTATAAATTGGGAAATGGCTAAACAAACTGTACCACAAATGTACCACATGTTTTTATTCTGAAAGAAAGTTCTGGGGTGAATCATGATGCTGTGGTTAACATGAATGCAATGAAACATTTCACTCATTGTTAAGAAATGATGAATTTTGAGAAGCATAGAAAGACATATGAATTGACAAATGGGGGTGGGGAAAGGGGAAAAAACCTACATGACTACAACAATGTAAATGGTAAAAAAAACAAACAACAACAACAAAAAACAGCAATCACAAAGCAATCAACAGGTAATGTTGCAAAATTACAAAGATCAAACTTGGTTCCAGTGAAGAAACATGAGAAGATACCTCCTCCAATTCCTTTGCAGAAGAAGGGAGAGGAAGATGGGAAGGGAAATATTGCATGTCCTTTTAGTTGCCTCCTTCCCCCACCCCCCACTCCACGCAGGTATTTTACTGATTGATTTTACTGATTTTTTTGTACTTCCTTGTTTTTTTTTTTCTTAAAAAAAATTTTTTTTAACATGGGATGGCTTTCTGGAAGAGCAAAAGGAGAAATTTGGGTGATGAAAAACAGATGATATCAATAAAATTTATGTTAAAAAGGAAAAAAAGTACTGAATTCAGAATCAAGATTTGAGACAAACTCAGATACTTCCTAGGTGTGTGACCCTGGCAAGTTGCACAACCCTGCTTACCTTGTCTTTGTCCTTCTGTCTTAGAGTTGTAACTAGGACTGAAAATAAGGGTTATTTTTTTTTAAGACTCTAGATCAGGTTTTTGCTCTTCTGGTTGCTAACTGTGGGATTTTGGGAATATTACTTCACCCTAGAACAGGATTTCGTATCTGTAAAATGGAGATAATAATATTACACAATGTAAAATTTTGCTGATAACTTCTAAATTAACATTTCCAGTTAAAACTTTCCATTGAGCTCTAGGCCAGTTATCTCCTTTTGGTCACTATAAATTTTTGTTGAAATGTTCTGCTATCATCTCAATCTTAGTATAAATGAAAACTAGTCTTTCTATTATCCTTACTGTCCTGTAAAAGAAATCCCTCTCCTAGCTTCTTTGTTTTTCAAGTGCATTATCATTCTTAGGCTCAGGATCTTGAATTTAGTAAAATATTAAACACTTTCTTTTTGGGGAAAAATACCTGCTTTGTTCTAAAGATATTCAGGCAATCCCTGACCTCAAGTTGCTTATAATCTCCTGATTTATACCCCAAAAAGGATAATATGAGAAAGAGTATGATGAAGAAGGAGAGTGATACATAACATGCTCCAAGAAAATTTGGGAATGGAGAAGTACATTGTCATCTGGAAAGGTAGCCTAAAGGCATATTGAAATGATCTATAAATGCCAAATAGAAGGTTTGTACTTCATCTTGGAGGAAATGGGGAGTCACTGAAATTCCTCAAGCAAAGTCCCTTTCCTTTAAGGGTATCAATTCCGCAGCTGAGCCAGATAGAATGGAGAAGGGAAGAGAGTATAGAGATGGTGGTTAACTAGAAAACTTAAAAGTACAGTCTAGCATTAAAGAACCACTGCTGAGGGGGCAGCTGGGTGGCTCAGTGGATTGAGAGTTAGGCCTAGAGACAGGAGGTCCTGGGTTCAAATCTGACCTCAGACACTTCCCAGCTATGTTACCCTGGGCAAGTCACTTGACCCCCATTGCCTAGCCCTTACTGCTCTTCTGCCTTGGAACCAATACACAGTATTGACTCCAAGTCAGAAGGTAAGGGTTTAAAAAAAAAAAAAAAGAACCATTACAAAGTCCAAGGGGCTGTGACGTTTCTCCAATCACTTTCCTTAAGGAGTCCCTCTCTGCTCTGGACCACACACTCAGACTGACTGGATTCAGTACTTGGGAGTCTGGTCTTTACTAAGTGAGGGGCTATACCTCTTTTATTCATACTCTTTGGCTTGTTAAACCTCTACCTCTACCTCAAACTCAAAAACAAACAATTTAAAATTTAAGTTTGAAGTTCATGTCTAGGTCTCTAAAACAAAGAGTAAAAAAGGCATTACTTGAACACTATGAATCAGGTATGGGGACTGGTGTTTATTTCCTATACTCGAAGAAAGAAAGGCATTTAGGTCACACAATGAATAGAATTCTGGACCAGGAGTCAGGTCCAGAATCCAAATTTGAATCTGAGTTCAAATCTGGCCTTTAACTGTGTGACCTTGGGCAAGTCCCTTAACTTCTATTTACCTCGACTTCCTCAATCATAAAACGGGGATAATAATGGCACCTATCTCTCAGAGTAGTTGCGAGGATCAAATAAGTTAATATTTGTTAAGTGCTTAGCATGGTGCCTGGAGAAAAATAGATACTATATAAACACTGGCTATTATCATTACTGTAAGAAATGCTAAAACACAAAATATTTTCATAAGTTTGAAATGACAAAAAACAGGATTCAATAACTTAATTTATTACTACTATAATATTCTCTCCTAAGAAACTGACTATTAGATCTCATCATACTCTAAAGCAGTTTGAGGGATCACCAACTAGAAATAGTTAACTTTTCGCCTCAACTCCATACTGTCCACCCAACTCCTGATTGGTGGTCATCCTCCAGTGAAGAAATTCCCTTTGCTGCTGAGCAACTGGGCTCAATGGATCTTGGAATCAGCTATGAAGTAATCTGTATAAGTCTGAGCATGACCAACTCAAGACCAATGATTGGTTACCTACTAAGGAAAGGAAGCACAAAGTGGAAATGGTGATCCCCATATTCTAGCTGCCATCTGAGAGTGACTGTAGTCATCAGTGGAAGTCTCATTGGAGTTACATAAAGCCACCTGGAGCTTCAAGGGAGAGAGTCAGCTAAAAGCTGTCTTTCGTTTTTAACTGACATAGCACTCCACCCTTCTAGTCCACTTCTTTGTTGTCACCAGGCAAAAGGAGACCAAGGGACAACTTGGAATTTTCAGAGACATACCAAAACAGATAAATCCTTTCAGCCTTGGGAGAGCACATAACTGGAAGCAGCCAAAAAGCCCAAGAATGGAGTCAATATGCCTCTAGAATTCCCAAAAATTTCCAGAGGAGTTTTTGGTACACATTCTAAGCTGTTTGAATAAAATATGTATGTGTATGTTTTTTAAAAGAGGACAGTTCAGTCTCCTTTACATTATTATATAACACATAGAATAGTATTAATTATATCCTAGAACTAGAAAAGTATTTTGGGGAGATGAGAGTGAGGTGTGTTGGGAGCAGGGGCCATAGCACAGATGAAAGAATTTGCGGAAATGAGAAGCCTTCTTGGTGGAGGGAAAGAATAGCTGCAGGTGGAATGGGTTTGTCAAAAGTCTCTCTCTCTCTCTCTCTCTCTCTCTCTCTCTCTCTCAAGAAAAAGGGAAGAAAAGTCCTGATATTGAGGGAGCTATCTTGGCAGGAAAGCCCATCTTACTGCCCTCATTCCCAGCAGGTTTATCCTGATGGAGAAAGAGCTCACTGGTTTGGGAATCAAGAGATCTGGGTTTGAATTCCACCTCATCACCCCGTGTGATCTTGGAGAAATTGTTTCCCCTCTCTGGAACTCAGTTTCCCCATCTGTAAAATGAGGGAATTAGAATAAATGATTTCTAAGACCCTTTCCAGCTCAAAATCTCTGATCCTATGGTCCTTTTTTATTTTCCTCATTTATTTCTTTTCCTTACCTGCCAATTACTATCTGTGAGACATTAGGCAAATCACTCTGTCACAGAGGGGCTGGCACAGCACTATTCTTCCCTTGTGGAAGAGACTGGGGATCCTGCTTCTGATGATGGGGAATTGAAGTGCCTTTGGGTCATATGTAGATATTCTGCAGCTAGTTCTGGTCTGCTAACTCGTGCCTTTTGGGTTGTCCTTATAGCTCAAATCAAGGATGCTTTTTAAAAGCTCTTTGTTGACCACAGTCTTTCTGGTTCTTCCTACCTCAGTTGTCTCCTGCTGTATCTCTTCTCTTATTTTTGATTGCATTTAGTGAGTCTGGTTGGAAACAGGGAGACTTGGGCCTTCCCTTAGATTGTGAGCTCCTTAGAGCAGGGATTTTTTTTTTTTGCCTTTTGCCTTTTGCTGTATTCCCAGTGATTAGCACAGTGCTTGGCACTTAAATGTTTATTGACTGACTTCTCTTTTCCTATTTAGCCCTGTGAAAAATGGCCTTTGACTCAGCATTTGCTCTTTCAAATTAGGTAAGGGGTTTGGATACTTTTTCTATGGGACTCAGTTTCCTCAACTGTAAATGAGAATCAGTGGGCCATTAAGGTCCCTTTCAGCTTTGACATTCCATACTGTAGGAGTCTATAGAACTAATTCTGGTACTTTCATTCTCAGGCAGCTAGGTGATACAGTGGATAAAGTACTGGTTCTGAAATACAGAAGATATGAGTTCAAATCCTACCTCAGATACATAGTTATTGTGGAACCCTGGGCAAGATATTTTAACCCTATTTGCCTCAGTTCTTCATCTGTAAAATGAGCTAGAGAAGGAAATGGAAAACCATTCTAGTATCTATACCAAGAAAACTTCAAAAAGGGGTCATTACACAGAGATATGAAGGGGAAGATGAGCATGACTGGAAAATGACTGAACAACAGGGATACCAGAAGAGTTGGTTACAGGTTTGACTCTCTATGAACCTATTGCAAAGAAGTCCTGGTTTTTTTTCCTCCATCCTAGCATCATCCAGGGGATAAAAATAGGTAAATGAAAGGAAATTTCCATCCCAGAACAGGATGACTTTTTGCCCAATTTTGACCAAAGAAATTACACTTTCTTTTTACAACCTCAGACCACACGAGGGCAGCAGTGACTTGTTTAATAGATGGGCAGTTGCAAACAAAATTTTGAACTCCTGTGGACTTAATTATGTTAGGATAGGATTCAGTTAGCTGTTGCTGTTCAGTCATTTCAGTTGTGTTCAACTCTTTCCGACTCTATTTGAAGTTTTCTTGGCAATGTTACTGGAATGGTTTTTCATTCCTTCTCTAGTTCATCTTACAGATGAGGAAACTGAGGCAAACATGGTGAAGTGACTTGTCCAGAGTCACACAAATAGTAAGAATCTGAGGCCTGACTCCAGTCCTGGCACCCTTATCCCTTGTGCCCCATAGCTGCCTTAGTTGGGGACCTTTCAGATCACCTAGTCCAATTTTCTCATCTTACAGATGAGGAAGTGAGACCCACAAAGGGGAAAGGAACTGTCAGTATCACTCAGGTAATAAGGAGCAAAGGAGAGACTGAAGCCTGGGCAATTTTTTTCTTCTTTAAAAAAAAGTTTTTCCCAGATATCAATACAATTCCAGATTGTCAATACAATTTTTAATATTCATTTTCTGATATGTTGCAATCCACGTTCTCTCTTTCCCTCCCAGGCCTCCCCAAGAAGACAGGTAATATGATTTAGGTTGTAGCAGATTGGTCAATATGGCATTAAAGGAAAAATAATACATGTTGGAGGGGATGTGGCAAAATTGGGACACTAATACAGTGCTGAATTAATCCATCCAACCATTCTGGAGGGCAATTTGGAACTATGCCCAAAGGGCTTTAAATGGCTGTCTGCCCTTTGGTCCAGTCATACCACTGCTGGGTTTATACCCCAAAAAGATAATAAGGAAAAAGACTTGTTCAAAAAATTTATAGTCATGCTCTTTGTGGTGGCAAAAAATTGGAAAAGGAGGGGGTGTCCATTGATTGAGGAATGGCTGAACAAATTGTGGTATATTATGGTGATGGAATAATATTGTGCTGTAAGGAATAATGAACTGTTTGATTTCTATATGAACTTGGAAAGACCTCCAGGAACTGATGCAGAGCGAAAGGAGCAGAACCAGGAAAACATTGTACACAGAGACTGATACATTATGGCAGAGACTGATACATTATGGCACAATCAAATGTAATAGACTTTTCTACTAGCAGCAATGCAGTGGTTCAGGAAAATCCAGAAGAATTTATGAGAAAGAATGCTGCCTACATCCAGAGAAAGAACTGTGGGAGTAGAAATGCAGAAGAAAAATAATTGCTTGATCACATGGGTTGATGGGGATATGATTGGAGATGTAGACTATAAACGATCACTCTATTCCAAATATTAATAATATGGAAATGGGTATTGATCAATGATACATGTAAAACCCAGTGGAATTGCTTGCTGGCTATGGGAGTGGGGAGGAAGGAGAGGAAGAAAAGAACATGAATCATGTAACTATGGAAAAATATTCTAAATAAATTAATTAATAAAAATGATCTAGGTTGCACATATATTGTCACATAATGCATGTTTCCATGTTTGTCATGTTATGAAACAAGACATATATTGTTTACACTAGAGGAAAATTCATGGAGGAAATTAAGAAAAGAATGGTGTGTTCCAATCTGCATTCAGACTCCATCTGTTTATTCTATAGAGGTGGATAACCTTTTTGTCACGACTCTCCCTGAGTGCCTTTGATTCCAAATCTAGCATTGTTGCCATTACCCCACAATGACTCTATGCAGATGAAACACCCTCTTTTAGTGATACTTCCTCCAACTCCCTCTCCCATTGACTACTGAGAATTCCCAGAAGGAGATAACTATTATTCTTATTAGATTTCTAGGATGATTCCCACTGACCATCAACCAGATATAATTAGAGTTTAGAAAGAATATTTACTAAGTGGGTATAGTAAGGACAGAAATAAAGTTGTTACAGAAATAAAACCCTTCTAACCAGGGGCATCCACTCCCTTAGCATACATAAGATCTCTAGGGCTCAACCTTGCAGTAAAATGGAAGTCAGGCATACTTGTGTACCAAACTTGTGTACTGTAAATCTTGAAATCTCTGACTTGCAAATGTTAAAAATTTTCCCATCAGGGAATTCTTAATTGGAACAAATTCCCTACTGAGAAACATTCCCCATTTTGATGTGAGAACTCACCAGGATCAGAAATGGGATTACCTCTATTCCACCCGTACTTAAGACCGCTTTAGGGCAGAAAACTCCTTGCTAAGCAAAGAAAGTACTTGGATCCATGCTTATGGTGGGGCAAGGAATTCTTTGAGGCAGGCCTGTTTTTAGAATTGATACAATTAGATGCTAGGTACCTAAAAGGGTCGGTCAAGTTTTCTCTTGATGAGATTAGTTGACTCAGCTGTGTTTTCTCTAGTTCAGACTTACTAAGGAGATTAGTCGACTTAGCAGGAATTTAGATGGGCAGTCCTTTGGAAAGCATCTACAGTGATTGGTAGATGTAGGGACTTAGGGGAGGTGACATGGGAGAAAAACCCCTATATAAGAAAAAGCAGAATCTCTTGAGAATATATATCCTTTTAGAGAAATCCTTTTGGAGGATCTCTGATGAGGATCGCTTGGGAAGAATCTCTTGAGAGAGGCTCTGGAGAAAGGCCCTTTGGAACAGTCTCTGGCTGGAAGGCTCTCTGGTGAAGTCAGCTGAGATGGAGCTGGCCTGGTGTCACTAGAATCCTTGTTTAGACAGACCTTGTGGTGAGTGTTAAAAAACTGACTGATTTCTCTCTTAAGACTCAGGTCTAGGCCATATTGGCTTGAGGCCCTTCATACTTATTCCTTTCTTACTCTCTCTCTCTTTCTTTGATTACTCATTGTATTGTTAATTAAAATCTCTATAAAACCCAATTGACTTGGGTATTTGAATAATTGGGAATATTTCCCTGGTGACCACCTTATATTTGATTTTAAAACCCAAGACACTGTAGTGAAACATATTCCTGCGGTCAAATTTACTCACCCTCTCTTATATCTATCACAATTTATATCTTCCACTATTTTAATCACTACAGTTTAAGACCACAACCATTTTAAATCTAACAGTACCAAAGGATAATACACTTTTTTCTGGAAATTCTTTTCTTTCTTTGTAGAAACTTCATGAAATTCTTCTTGGGTGTAGTTTTCTCTGTTGAGTTCCAAGGAACAGTACCTTTCTGGAGTTTCTAGGCTGTACTTTTCTTATTTTCATGTTGTGGTGCTAGAGAAGACTTTTTAAAAAAATTTAATTTAATTTGTCAATTTAGAACATTTTAACTTGGTTACAAGAATCATATTCTTTCCCTCCCCTCCCCCCTTTCCATAGCTGACACACAATTCCACTGGGCTTGACATGTGTCTTTGATCAAAACCTATTTCCATGTTGTTGATGGTTGATGTTTGCACTAGGGTGATCATTTAGAGTCTACTTCCCCAATAATATCCCCTCAACCCATGTAATCAAACAGTTGTTTTTCTTCAGTGTTTCTACTCCCACTGTTTTCCCTCTGGATGTGGATAGTGTTCTTTTTCATAAATCCCTCCAAATTGTTCTAGATCACTGCATAGCTACTAATGGAGAAATCCATTACATTTGATTGTACCACAGTGTATCAGTTTCTGTATATAATGTTCTCCTGTTTCTGCTCCTCTCACTCTGTATCAATTCCTGTAGGTCTTTCCAGTTCACATGGAATTCCTCCAGTTCATTATGCCTTTGAGCACAATAGTATTCCATCACCAACATATACCACAATTTGTTCAGTCATTTTCCAACTGGAGAGCATCCCCTCATTTTCCAATTTTTTGCCACCACAAACAGCTCGACTATAAATATTTTTGTACAAGTCTTTTTCCTTATTATTTCTTTGGGATATAAAACTGGCAGTGGTATGGCTGGATCAAAGGGCAGACAGTCTTTTAGTGCCCTATGGGCATAGTTCCAAATTGCCCTCCAGAATGGTTGGATCAATTCACAACTCCACCAGCAATGAATTAGTGTCCCTACCTGCCGCATCCCCTCCAGCATTCATTACTTTCCTTTGCTGTCATGTTAGCCAATCTGCTAGGTATAAGGTGGTATCTCAGAGTTGTTTTGATTTGCATTTCTCTGATTATAAGAAATTTAGAATACTTTTTCATGTGCTTATTAATAGTTTTGATTTTTTTAATTTGAAAATGTCCTATTCATGTCCCTTGCCCATTTATCAATTGGAATGGCTTGATTTTTTGTACAATTGATTTAGCTCATTATAAATCTGAGTAATTAGACCTTTGTCAGAAGCTTTTGTTATGAAGGTTTTTCCCCCAATTTGTTGCTTCCTTTCTAATTTTAGAAGCATTGGTTTTGTTTGTGTAAAAAAAAAACTTTTTTAGTTCAATGCAATCAAAATTATTTATTTTACATTTTGTAATTTTTTCTGACTTTTGCTTGGTCTTAAAATCTTTCCTTTCCCAAAGATCTGACATGTATACTATTCTGTGTTCACCTAATTTACTTATAGTTTCCTTCTTTATATTCAATTCATTCAACCATTCTAAGTTTATCTTGGTGAGATATTGATCCAAACCCAATCTCTCCCATACTGTCTTCCAATTTTCCCAGTAGTTTTTATCAAACTGGATTTTTGTCCCCAAAGCTGGGATCTTTGGATTTATCATAGAATATCTTGCTGAGGTCACTTAACCCAAGTCTATTCCACTGATCCTCCTTTCTGTCTCTTGGCCAGTACCAAATTGTTTTGATGGCCACTGCTTTATAGTATAGTTTGAGATCTGGGACTGCAAAACCTACTTGCATTTTTTTTCATGATTTCCCTGGATATCCTTGATCTTTTGTTCTTCCAAATGAACTTTGTTGTGTTTTTTTCTAATTCAGTAAAAAAAGGTTTTGGGTAGTTCAATGGGTATGACACTAAATAAGTAAATTCTTCCTGCCCATGAGCAATTTATGTTTTTCCAAGTATTTAGATCTAGTTTTAGTTGTGTGAAAAGTGTTCTGTAATTGTGTTCATATAGTTTCTGTGTTTGTCTTGGCAGATAGATTCCTAAGTATTTTATATTGTCTAGGGTGGTTTTAAATGGAATTTCTCTATCTAATTCTTGCTGCTGAGATGTGTTGGAAATATACAGAAATGCTGACTTATGTGGGTTTATTTTGTATCCTACAACTTTGCTAAAGTTGTTGATTATTTCCACTAGCTTTTTAGTTAATTCTTTAGGATTCTTTAAGTAGACCATCATATCATCATCAGAGTGATAGCTTGGTCTCCTCATTGCCTATTTTAATACCTTCAATTTCTTTTTCTTGTCTAATTGCTACTGCTGGTGTTTCTGGTACAATGTTAAATAATAGGGGTGGTATTGGGCATCCTTATTTCCTCGAAAAGTTTTTTTGAGAGTTCTTTGGGTAACAAGAAGATAAAGTCAATCAATACTTTAAAAATTAATTCAGATTATTCACTGGAAGGTCAAATATTGAACCTGAAGCTTAAATATTTTGGTCATATAATTAGTAGACAGAACTCATCGGGAAAGACCCTGATGTTGGTAAAGATAAAGGGCAAAAGGAAAAAGGGATGGCAGAGGATGAGATGGATAGTGCCATGGGAACAATGAACGTGAACTTGGACACTTTTCAAGAGGTCATGGAGAAGAGAAGGACCTAGCATGGTCCTTGGGGTCACGATGACAGCATGACAATGACTGAACAACTATAACTTTTTTCACAAGTGTTCTCACTCCCAGGAGTTATGAAGTACTTTGATAACTACCTTTCTACACGGATCTGTAGAAGCTTATTCTATCTTGGACCACTTCAAACTAGCCATCATTGCTCACTGGTATGACCTCTGAAGGCTCTGATGAGTCTCCTGAACTAAAACAGTCACCTGGAAGCAAGGGTGTGCTGGAACCAGCTTTAATCTACTGTGGAGAGCCAATTGTTAAGTTTTCAATGTGAGCATTTATGCCTGAAAAATTGGACAAAGACTACAAAATCAGTTCGATTGACTCTTTTGTGGATTGTCTAGACTTAAGAAAGGTTTCCAAAGATCTGGTTGTTAAACATTTACCAGTATGCCCTTTCTAGGAGTAAAGGTTAAGGAGAAGAGAGAAATTCACTCTCTCCTCCCTCTAAGCCATCCCCTCTCAGGGATTTGGCTGCAGGCTATCTGCCACTAGATTGGCCTGTTTCTGAAACTTGTGATTCTGCACTGGCTTGCTTGGTTACACAGCCTAGGGGTGTGTCTGATTCTCATATTCCATCTTTTAACTATTTCTTGTATGCCTTCATCTGTCTTTATCCGATGATCAAAACATTTGATTCCTGACAAATTGATCTGAGACTTGCTCTACACCTAGTTTTTGCTTTTTATTAAATAAATCCAGTTGTCCTGGCTTGCAGTGATCATACAAATTGAGGTAGCAATGGACTCCTGCTCTTCACTTCCCCCTTTAACCACACACTTAAGAAGTTCCTGGTATTCTAAATTTTTTCCTCCTAAGTAAGGGACACACCATAGCAAACAGAATGAGGATTGTTTGCATTCAAAGAATTTGAAAAGGAAGGGGAGACTGGGGAGTTTCTCCTGTCCATTTCCATTCTTTCATTGGGTGTCAAATGCCTCTCCAAATGACTGATTTTGTGGCAACCCTGCCTTGGTAGTAGGAAGAAGAAAAGGGAACCTACACAGAAGACTTATATGTTTATAGGAGATTTACTAAAGATTATTTTATTTAAGTAGGTGGCTGGACATAGGGATGGAATATTGCAGGAGTCCAAATCAACATCCAGATGGGAGCAACGCTGTCTCAGCTCCCAAGATGATTTCCCAGCTTTCTCTTTTTACATAAGAAATGTCTGGTTTCTGACCTGTGTTAAGGTGACACAGTGGAGAGCGTGCCAGGCCTAGAATTGGGAGGACCTGGGTTCAAAGCTGAACTCAGACACTTCCTAGCTATATGATCCTGGTCAAGTTACTTAATCCTGTTTGCCTAGCCTTTGCTAATCTTCTGTCTTAAAATTGATACCAAGATAGAAGGTAAGGATTATTTGAGAGAGAGAGAGAGAGAGAGAGAGAGAGAGAGAGAGAGAGAGAGAGAGAAAGAGAGGGAGAGGGAGAGGGAGAGGGAGAGAGGGAGGGATGAAGGGAGAGAGGGAGAGAAAGAGAGAGGAGGCAGGGAGAGAGAGACAAACAGAGAGAGAGAGAGAGAAGGAAGGAGGGAAGGAAGGGGAGAGGGAAGGAGGGAGGGAGAAGGAGAGGGAGAGGGAGAAGGAGAGATTCATTCCTTTGTAGGCTATCTAGGGATAGAGATTGGTGGAGACCTAATCAATTAACTTCTCTCAGCCTACATCAGTTTCCTCATCTATAAAAGAGGAATAATAATAGAACCCATCTCCCAGGATTGCTGTAAGGATAAAATGAGATAATATTTGTTAAGAGTTTTACAAATCTTTAAAGTACTACATCTCATACATACTACATATCATCATCATCATTTACTTTCTCCTTTTCCATCTCTAAACAAATGGCTGAAGCAAGGCAAGAGTACCCAAGTTGATTATTCCCTTATTTATGGAAAGTTAGCTAGGAAGGGGGAAGTGGAAGATTGTTTTTATGATACCAGGTACAAGGGGGGCAGTCTAGGCTCAAATGTACATTTAACCGCAGTTATTATTGGTCAAAGTCAGAGAGCTCTCAGTCTGCTTTTAGGGGTGAAAGCTAAAATGCAAAGGTTAGTTTGCACTCATGGGATAAATGCCAATTATCTGGCAAGTGCCAGAAGTATGGCCTTGGGACTGTTCCCTCAAATGAGAGATCAAAGGCCTTACAAATGTGCTTTTGAGTTTTTTCCCCTCTTGGATTCAACAGGTGAAATGCTAACAGACTTCATAGGGCAGGGAAATAAACTTCTAAACAAAGATCCTAACAGAGGAATAAAGACCCGACTTATTTTTTAAACAGTTTTTAAATTTTTATTTTTTTCTCCCTCTCACCTCCATTGCAGGGAAGAAAAAGAGAAAAAGAAAACCTTTGTAACAAATATGCATAATCAACCAAAATAAATCCCTTTATTGACAATGTTAAAAAAACAAACAAACAAATCATGCCCTCTTAATAAGTGGATAGCATGCTTCCCCATCATTGGTCTTCCAGAATCATGGTCAATTATGGTGTGAATCAGAGTTCTTTCAATTTTTCTTATTTTTAATTTTAAACTCTTAATTTCCCAAGTTTTGGTTCCAAAGCAGAAAAGCAGTAAGGGCTAGGCAACTGGGGTTAAATGATTTGCCCAGGGTCATACAGCTAGATCTGACATCACATTTGAGCCCATGACCCTAGTTCTCAATCCATTGAGTCACCTTGTTGCCTTTTGTTGTCATTATATAAATTATTCTCTAACTTCTATTCATTTCCTTATTTGTCAGTTATTAAAGTCTTTAAAATTGTTCATTTTAAAAATATTAACATTATAGGGGGCAGCTAGGTGGCTCAGTGGATGGAGAGCCAGGCTTAGGAACAGGTGGTCCTGGGTTCTGACCTGGCCTCAGACACTTCCCAGCTGTGTGACCCTGGACAAGTCACTAGCCCTTACTGCTCTTCTGCCTTGAAATCAATGTACAGGATTGATTCTAAGATAGGAGGTAAGGGTTTTAAAATATATATTAACATTATAGTATAAAAAAAGTTATAGAATGAACATCCAAAAAAGTCTTTCTGTCTCTTTGAAAGTGCCTCTTTCCTCATTTCTTCTAGCACAATGGTGTTGTATTGCATTCAAATACAACAATTTGTTTAGCCACATCCCAATAAGGCCTTACTTCTTTTTTTCTTAAAACCCTTACCTTCTGTCTTAGAATCAATATTGTGTATTGGTTCTAAGACAGAAAAGCAGTAAGGACTAAGCAATGGGGGTTAAGTGACTTGCCCAGGGTCATACAGTTAGAAAATATCTGAGATCATACATGGCCATCCAATGCAGCTGAGGAAGTCTCCAGGTGTGATGAATTTTCGTGCCACTGGACCCAGGCTTCCAACGCCAAGAGAGTGGGACTGTCTCTGTGCATCGATTTTTCCACTTAAATCTCCTTCACGCACAAGTGTCTTTGTGCACACTCTTTGGACTTCAAAGCCACATGAGGGTACATCAATAGATGATAATGAACAAAGACAATTGTCATTCTCGGTCACTGAGAGACTACCACTAGAGATCATATTTGAACCCAGAACCTCCCATCTCTGAGTCTGGTTCTCAATCCACTGAGCTACCTAGCTGCCTGCAAGCCTTATTTATTAATATAAATATATTTATTTATATATAATATAATATATAAATAATATAAATATATTGTTTATAAATAATATAAATATATCATTACATATTTATAAATAGTATTTATATATCGATAAATTAATGTATTTATAAATATTATTTCTAAATCAATATATTTATAAATATTATTTCTATTATAATAGTATTTATGTTTATATATTTATAAATGTTTAGAAATATATATTTATGAATAGTATTTATAATGGCATAATTATAAATATTTCTATATTTATAAATTAATATATTTATAAGTTTGTATAACTTAATATATTTGTAAATAGAAACATTTCTAAATGTTATATAAAATATATTTATAAATATGAACATTTATAAATAGTATATATGAATTATATTCTTATATATAAAATTTATTATTAATATATTTTACACATAAAAGTGTAAGGGCAGCTAGTTGGCACACTGGATAAAACACCAGGCCAGGAGTTGGAAGGACCTGGGTTCAAAAGTGGCTTCAGACCCTTCCTAGTTGTGTGACTCTAGGCAAATCACTTCACCCTCATATCCAGTCCTTGCTCTTCTATTTTGGAGTTGTTACTAAAACAGAAAGTAAGGATCAATCAATCAATAAATGAATAAATAAACAAATGAATGAATAAATGAGCAAATGAGCAAATAAATAAATGAATGAATAAATAAATAAATGAATGAATGAATGAATAAATAAATAAATGAATGAATGAATGAATGAATGAATGAATAAATAAATAAAATGAGATCCTTGCAAAATCCACTGACCAGCATGTGCTAAAGTCACAACAGGGGCCACCACAGACTGCTAATGGGGAGGTGACTGAGCAGGTTTGTCCAGAGCCTGATGTCAGGGATTCCTCAGGAAAGGAAGACCCTTTGGGGGCACAAAACATGCCAGGCTTTGGATCCCAGAGATGCAGCTGCAGGTCCCTCTCCAGCTCTGGGATTGCTCACTGTCCCAGGAGCACTGGCTGGTGGCAAAACTGGACTGTCTCTTCCGAGGGTCTGTGATATCAGCACATGCTAAAGGCACAGGAAAAAAAAAGTGCATTATTCATATATTTTTATTATATGACTGGAACAACAGTCACTCACTGGCACTACCCTGCCACCA
Source organism: Monodelphis domestica (assembly GCF_027887165.1). Taxonomy (NCBI): domain Eukaryota; kingdom Metazoa; phylum Chordata; class Mammalia; order Didelphimorphia; family Didelphidae; genus Monodelphis; species Monodelphis domestica. Next base: position 278,906,898 of record NC_077228.1, read on the forward strand.
CAGGTCAGATGAAGAGGAGTTATCAGGTGTGGCAAATCTTGGAGCCATTGCTGCTGTGATGGAATCTCCAACCCCACTCCCTTTAGAGCCACGAAGAGTGGACAAAACCTATAGAGCCTAGGCTCTTAGGGGACACGAAGGCCAATCCAGATTATAATCAGAGTCACCACTGTCCTGTTAATGAGTTAACTGCAGGCCTTTCTTCAGTCTTAAACTTGAAATCCCAGAGCTGGTCTCACTCCCTGGGATGTGCTAAAAAGCAGCAGCTTCTGAAGGTTGCCTGAATTTTTTTTTTAAGTTTCATTTTATTTTTCAATTCACAAGCATTTGCTCTCTCTCTCTCTCTCTCTCTCTCTCTCTCTCTCTCTCTCTCTCTCTCTCTCTCTCTCTCTCTCTCTCTCTCTCTCTCTCTCTCTCTCTCCCTCTCTCTCTCTCTCCTTCTCTCTCTCTCTCTGTCTCTCTGTCTCTCTGTCTCTGTCTCTGTCTCTCTGTCTCTCTCTATCTCTGTCTCTCTGTCTCTGTCTCTGTCTCTCTCTTCCCCCTCCTTCCCTCCCCTCCACTTCCACTTATAAGAAGAAAAAACCACACAACAAATAAGTAACAAAGGAAAATAAATCCCCACATTGTCTGCATCTGAGAATGTACATTTCTTTGATATCTTGCACCGAGCACTACACTGCCAGCAGAATCTTAAGTTGTTTGTATTATATTTACAAGGTTTCCTCATATAGATTGTTCTCTTGGTTCTGTTGCCTTCACTCTGGCATAATTTCATACAAATCCTTACAGGTTTTTCTGAACTTGTCCTTTTTCTTATGACATGATAGTGTTCTAATGTATTCATAAAATATCACTTGTTTAGTCACTTCTCAATTGATGGTCACCCCCTTAGTTTCCAGGTCTTTGTCACTGCAAAAAGAGCTGCTATAAATATTTTTGTGGTTTTTAAGTCCTTTTCCTCCTTCTTTGATCTTTCTGGGATATAGGCCTAGCAGTGGTATCTTTGAGTCAAAGAATATGCACAGTTTAGTAACTTTTTGGGCATAGTTCCAAATTCCTTTCCAGGATGGCTGGACCAATTCACCAGCAGTACATTAATATGCCTATTTTCCTGCAGCTCCGCCAACATTTGTCATTTTCCTTTTTGGTAATTTTTGCCAAGTTGATGGGCGTGAACCTCAGAGGCTCTTTAATTTGCGTTTCTCTATTAGAGATTTGGAGATTTTTATTTTCTTCATATGACTATTGGTAGATTGGATGTCTTCCCTTGAGAATTGCCTATTAAAAAAAATCCTTACCTTTGACCTTAGAATCAATACTATAATTCTCTTACAACAATGACCAATATAGAAGTATATTTAGCATAATAATACATATGTAATCCAGATCAAATTGCTTATCATCTCCAGAGAGGGGGGAGGGAAGGAGACCATTTGGATCTTGTAATTTTGAAAAACGTATGTTGAAAATTGCTATTATATGTAATTGGGAAAGTAACATGTCTTTGAATAAAAAAAATAACAAGAATTAATACTGTGTATTGGTCCTAAGGCAGAACAGTGGTAAAAACTAGGCAATGGGGATTAAGTGACTTGCCCAGGGTCACACAGCTAGGATGTGTCTGAGGTCAGATTTTAACCCAGGATCTCTAGTCTACCTAACTGCAAATTGCTCCCAAAGATCTGCCTATTTATTTAACAATTGGGAAATCAATTATCTAGCTTGAAGAGCCTCTAGAGACCCATTTAACTCTGCCAGTTTGCATAATCTGAGCTCTTAAAGGAATAATTTTAAGAATAGAATTTGGCAAGGGAAGGTACCTGAGGATATCTACAATATATAAACACTCATAGAGTAAGTCTCTTAAAGGCTCATCCATTTTCAGCCTTGATGAACCATACTTTGATGGGGAGACCTACTTCCTGGCCTCATGGAGTTCCCCAGTAAGAAATCCTCTGGGATTTCTGGGAGTCCTCTGGGATTCCCCAATCTGGGGAGACTCATAATACCTTACCCACCAGAAGCTCTGAGTCTGATGAATAAAAGTACCTTCTTCCATAGGCATACAAATGAACAGACAACTCAAGCAAAGCAAGCATATCAAGAAATATTGGTGAATAACGTGAACATTGCATTCACATGTGCCACAGGAAGTCAGAGGGGAAGAGTCATAAGTCAGGGCAGTCAACCAAGGCAGACTCTTAATTTCCAGACTGAGTTTCTAAATTATTAAGATTCCTGGACTCAAGTAAATCAAAGCAGACTGGATTTATCTGCATGCTCTGAGGCTATACCCCCTTCTCAAAGGATTGAAGATTTATAGCTGGAAAGGACCTTTGAGGTCATCTAGTCCAACTTCCTCATCAGAACTCTTAAGAGCTATGTGATAGCTAAGGTTAGCTCCCTCTCCCTCTCCCTCTCTTTTTCCCTCTCCCTCTCTCTCTCCCTCTCCCTCTCCCTCTCTCCCCCTCTCTCTCTTTTTCTTCTTTCTCTCTGCCTCACCTATCTCTCTCTTTCTCTCTTTGTGAGTGTGCTCTCTTACCTATCTGTTTCCCTATCTTTGTCTCTCTTTTTTCTTCTCTTTATCTCGGTCTTCTGTCTCTTTTTCTTCTATCTCTCTTATCTCTTTTTATGTGTGCCTCTCTCTTACCTCTCTGACTCTCTCTTCTGTTTCTGTTTCTGTATTATCTATCTATTCTCTCTCTCTCTTTCTTCTGTCTCCCCTATATCTTTGTGTGTCTGTCTTACCTCACCATTTCTTTTCTCTCTCTCTCTCTCTATATATATATATATCTTTGTTTCTTTCTCTTTTTCTTCTGTCTCCCCTATGTCCTTGTATGTATCTCTCTTATCTGTTTCTTCTGTTTCTGTATCTTTGCCTTTTTCTTTTTTCTTCTCTCCTCTCTGTCTCTCTTTCCTCTGTCTCTGTTTCGGTGTAACTGTCTCTTTTTTTCTCTTTTTCTCTTGTCTGTCTCTTGTGTCTCTGTGTTTGCCTCTCTTATTCTCTCTCTTTCTGTCTCTGATTCTGTGTATCTGTTTCTTTTCTTTTTTTCTTCTCTGTCTCCCCTGTCTTTCTCTTCATGTGTGTGTTTCTCTTCCTTTTATCTGTATTTCTGTATCTGTATTTCTGTATCTCTGTCTCTCCCCCAAAGTGTTTTTGTCTATGTGAGTTATGTGTATCGGTATTTATCATATTCATAATTAAAATCTCTTAGTATTATTATGAGAATAGTTTTGACTTTTTGGATCCCTTGGAAGTCTCAGGAACCCTCCCACCCTTTGAGAACTGTGGATTCTAATCCAATCTCCCTTGTGATACACAAGTCCACTCTCCATCATTCTTGACTCTGCGGCCTCTCACTGTCAGTGACATGGCTGGTGCTCAATACCTATTAACACAACCCAATCCATTGTGGAATAGTTATTGGGCCCCAGTTTCCCTCCGGATTGGTCTATAAATTAGCTGGAGGATCTCTCTTCTTCAGGCTGAAGCTGGGGGTGGGGTGGGGGGCGGTTCAGGGAGGGGGGCCAGGTGAGGCTTACATAAGAAGCCTCTGAGCCTTCCTGATGGGATCCGGGAATTCTTCCTTCTTAAAGGAGATTTTGCTCTAAAATAGCCCTATGGTGCTCCTAGGTGGCGCCAGGGAGGTGGGGAGGAGGCGGTGGGAAGAGGATTGGGCAGGGAAAGGGGGAGTGGGAGGTGGGAGAGAGGAAAGCCCAGTGTAAACTCAGGGTGTAAATAGGTGTGTACCAGCCGAGAGCGAGCTGCCCTGTTAGCTGTCTTGTTAGCTGGTGGGCTGGCACCCAGAGCCTGGCACCCTGCCGATGGGCCTTGGCATTTCTCACGCCCCGGGATTATGAATTGGCCAGACTTCCTGTGGCAGGGCCCGGTTATTTCTGAGCCCTGGGGTGGAAATTGGAGGGGTGGTGAGGGGTGGCCCCTGGCTAGCCCCATGGACAAACAAGGCATTTGTTCAGCTGCTCGGAAGGGGCAGAAAGGAGCTAGGAGGGCTTGGCTTCCAGGGCATCTTCCCCACCTCTACCACCAGCACCCAAAGGGAGAATAAAAGCACAGTTATAAGCAAAGGGACTAGACACTGGGTAATGACCTGCCGTCCAAAAAGACCCACAGTTCTTGGTAAACACTCTGGTAAGGGCAGACACCTAACAGAGCTGCAGAAAGACCTATTGGAATCTGCCAACGGGCAGACTTTCATTTTCTGTTTTGGGCTCTGGAATTAAAAGGGATCCTAGAGGCCATCTTGTCCAAACCCCACCTCATTTAACAGCTGAAGGAGGAGCATTGAGGTGGCTCAGTAGATTGAGAGCCAGACCTGGAATCAGGAGGACCTGGGTTCAAATATGAACTCAGACACTTATTAGCTATGAAATTCCGGGTAACTCATTTAATCCCCATTGCCCAGTCCTTGTTGCTCTAAGAGGGAAGGTAAGGGTTTAAAAAAGCAGTTGAAGGGGCAGCTGGGTGACTCAGTAGATTGAGAGCCAGGCCCAGAGATGGGAAGTCCTGGGTTCAAATTTGACCTCAGACACTTCCCAGCTGTGTGACCTTGGGCAAGTCACTTGACCCCCATTGCCTAGCCTTTGCCACTCTTCTGCCTTGGAACCAATATGCAGTATTAATTCTAAGATAAGAAGGTAAGGGTTTTTAAATAAATATAAACAAACAAGAAAATAAATAAATAAAAAAGCAGTTGAAGAAATTGAGGCCCAAAGAAGTTAATTAACCTGCTCAAGATGACATTATGGTAGAGCCAGAATTTGAACCCAGGTCCTCTGACCTTATCTACTCTACCACAGCTCCCTCTGTAGATATTGTCAACATGGAAATCTAGAGATCCCCAGTTTATTTAGTTTGAGTGTAGAAACCCCAGGTTTTGACCTTGTCACAGGAGAGGTTTCCCCCTGAGGGAAGGTCCCTCTTCACCAGACAGTGAACTTCCTGGTAGTTTGGATGGGAACAGCTAATCCCATCCAATATTGAACATCCCTTTTGTCCCAATGGTTTCTCCCCCTAGGCTAAGGCCCATTACCAAGGTGACCCAGCCCTGGGCTGAGTCTTTCCCTTTTGTGTCCATTGTGGGGCCCCAGCCCCTCTCTATTATTCCTGTCTGGAACTCTTCATTTTCCTTTCTTACCATTGTAAAGTCAATCAACTGTCCCTCTAATCCTAAAGCCCCAGGTCACCTAGAGTGGTATATAGGTTCCCCAATTTCTTTTGTTCCTCAGAGTCCATCCTGAGTCTATGGCACTCCCAGGGGCTGGTGACCAGGGTGTCTTGACTCTGTGCAGTCTTGGAAAGCAGCTCTGTTGTCGTATTAGTAGCGCTAACCCCTTTTCCCTTGATTAAAGAGTGATTTTTGACTATTCAATAGTCCTGTGTTTTTTCTAGTTGACAATATAAACACTGTGATAAACCTAGACATATTCATAAATGAGTATCTCTGCACAGAGGCACAACCATCTAGACACAGACATACCTTCTGCTGCCTGTGAATTAGGCTGGGGAGGGGCACTGTGGTCAGAGAACCTGAGTTCAAATACTGACACTGCCTCTTCCTCCCTTTGGATAAGTCACTTAACCCCTGCAGGCATCTGTAAAACAAGGGGAATGGGCTTGAGGACCCCTGTGCCCCTGCAGCCCCGGATCTTTGCTTCTGGGTCTTTTCTGATGGAGCCTCCCTCCCTCTCAGCTCACAGGTTAGGAGCCCAAAGGGGAAAATGACCCTATTTGAACACATGTGCAGAGAGATGGCTTCTGTCCAAGGCTGTCACAGAGGCTGCCAATAGCAGAGTGGAGAAGCTGCCTTGGGAGTGAGGATGGGGAGACTTGGAGGGGGGGAGGCGGGGCCTGGAGGCTGGGCCAACCTTGTGGAATGGAGCCAGGGCCAGTGGTTTAGGTGATAATCCCGGGCATTGTGCTAGGAGGCAGCATGACTGGTCTCTGGGGAAAGAAACAAAGGGCTCTGATTCTCTCCATCAGAACCCAGGCTAGGGATGCCGAGGGCTATAGCAGAGGGGCACCTCGGGTCTCTAGAAACAAGGGAAGCAGCTGACTGGGGGATCGGAGGTTAGAGGCTCCAGGGACCGAGTCTAGCCTCCTGACTGAGACCAACTCTGCCCCCACAGGGAAAAAGCTGGAAGCACTGGGAGACTGTACCCAAAGCCTTCCAGGTGAATGAGCACAGTAATAACAATAATGAGGAGGAGGAGAATGCTATGATGTTTTATGGTAACAAAGTGTTCTCCGGTATTATTTCATCTGGTATCCACAATAACCATATGAAGTAGGTAGCAAAAGTATCATTAGCCCTATGTCACAGAATAAATAAGCCAAAATCCAGAGGTCCAAAGGGTCAAGGCCAAACACCTGGGACTAGACAGTAGATCTTCACGGGACAGGGAGGTGGTTCAAAGTATAGAGAGTCAGGCCTTGAAATGAACGGTCTTGGGTTCAAATTTAACCTCAGACACTTCTTAGCAGCTTTAGAACCAATACATAGTAAGAAGGAAGGAAGGAAGGAAGGAAGGAAGGAAGGAAGGAAGGAAGGAAGGAAGGAAGGAAGGAAGGGAAGGAGAGAGGGAGGGAGGAAGGGAGGGAGGAAGGAAGGAAGGGAGGAAGGAAGGAAGGGAGGGAGGAAGGAAGGGAGGGAGGAAGGGAGGAAAGAAGGAAGGAAGGAAGGGAGGGAGGGAGGAGGGAAGGAAAGAAGGAGAGAGGGAGGGAGGGAGAAAAAGAAGGAAGGAGGGAGGAAAAGAGCAAGGGGAAGGGACAAGATGAAATTTCAAGCTAGGGTGAGTGGGAGATCTGGTCTGTTAATGGTGCTGGCAACAGAAATGGGAAAGTTGAGAATAGCGACAGATTTGAGGGGTAAGATGTGGAGTCTAGTTGGGGACCTGCTAAGTTTTAAGTGATGGTGGAATGTCCAACAAGCAATTTAGACCAATAATTTCCAGAGGCCATGAAGGAGGCTGAATCGGGCACTTTGGAATGCTCAGAGTTCAGCCAGACATGAAAGACACCAGGGTCATTACCTGTCATCCTAACTTTTGCTTGGCCACTGGACTTTGATGACTTGAAGAGAGAGTGAGGTTGATACTGTGCAACTCTGCCTGACTTAAATCCAATTCACTCACAAGTCAAGGCATCACCTCATGATGTCATTAGTCTTTGAAAATGAAGTCTGAACCACTAGAATTCTATGGAGAGATTAGACCTAGATATTTATATCTGAGAGTCATTTGCATAGATCATTGAAGCAATGGGAGTTTGGAGATTGTTATTCAGCACCACTCATCCTCAACCAAAGGAGCCCAGCTCTGAATGTCATTGCTCTAGAAACAGAGATTTACAGAGTTGAATTGTCAAGGTATTTGCTATTTGTCTTTTGGGCTGGCAGTGATCTTTAGGGCCACAGAGATCTTTGTCCGTATAAGGATGCTGTACCTTTCCTTTATTTTTTAATCCTTACCTTCTGTCTTATCTTGGATACTAAGTATTAGTTCTAGGGCAGAAAAGTTGTAAGGGCTAAGGAGTTAAGTGACTTGTCCAGGGTGACAGTATCTGAGGCTAGATTTGAACCTAGGTTCTCATGATTCCAGACCTGGTTCTCTATTCCCCTGATCTGCACTCATACTCTTCTTTTTAAGTACTTTTCATCTACTATTTGAAGAATGAAGAGAAATCAGGGATGCATTTAGTTGGGAGTATGTTGTATCTTAGTATCAATTCTAAGACAGAAGAGCTTCAAGGACTAAGCAGTCAGAGTTAAGTGACTTTCCCAGGGCTACATAGCTAGGAAGTGTCTGAGGTCAAACTTGAACCCAGATCCTCAAAATTCTAGGCTGATTGTTCTTTCTACTGTGCCACCTAGCTGAAGGGAATTACTTTCTCTTCAAACTGATACACCTGAACAGTTCTCCAGAGCACTGAGAGGTTAAACAATTTGCTCAGGGTCACAGAGCTAGTATATGTCAGAGACAGGACTTGAAACCAGGTCCTCCTGGCTCTGAGGTTAGCTCTCTAGCTACTATTCTACATGGAGTCTCATAATAATAATAATTTATTCTTGTTAAGGAATTGGCATAGTAGAGAACTGAATTATCTGAAGAATGAAGACCTGGGTTTACGTCCTGCCTCTTAAAAAAACCCTTATCTTCCATCTTAGAATCAATACTAAATATCAGTTCCAAGGCAGAAGAGCTGTAAGGGCTAGGCAATTGGGATTAAGTGACTTGCCCAGAGAGTCACACAGCTAGGAGGTGTCTGTGGTCAAATTTGAACCCAGGGCCTCCCATCTCTACATCTAGCTCTCTATCCACTGAGCCACCTAGCTGCCCCCTGCCTCTTTTATCCATTGGCTTTATGACCCTGGGCACATTATCATGTCCCAGGCAGCTCTCTACCACTATTAGTTATAAAATAAGTTTCTTATCTACACCAGTAGAGAGAATCCTTTAAGTAGGTATTTTATTAATCTATGAAATCACAAGTCTGTCTGGACAATATCATCATCATCGTCTTCATCATCATCATCATTATTGACATTTTTATAGAGTTTGAGGGTTTGCAAAGAATTTAATACATGATCTGGTTTGAGCCTCACAATAATCCTTATGTTACTCCCATCTTGTGAATCAAAACTGAGGCTTAGAGAAATAGGGGTCTGAGAAGAGGCATTTCTGAGTGTTATCAGGGAAAGTTGAGGAATGGTCCTGTGTTGAATGCTCCTCAAGACAAGGTCTGAGAACAATAGGACTTAAACCCTGCTGTAAACTTAAGGAAAATATTGAGCAATTGACCTTGCCCCATAGGTCCTTTCCCAGGGTTAGAATGGCCTAAGCCTGTAGACATTCTATCCCTAAAGATAAGCCTGGGGAGAAAGGGGTCCACCCAGTTTTGGAAGGATTTGTGGATTTCTCAATCCAAATCTAGATCTTGTGGCCATATCAATTGGCTTGCCAAAGCAAAAGCCACCCTGCAATAAATGCCAGACTGTTATGGTGGCCACACCAGAAGGAAGAAAGCTAATAGGAATTCCAGCCTGGTAAATCGCTGATCCCAGAAAGCCAAGTTGGCTAAAAGGTCCTGGAGATTTAGTGCCTCAAATTGTGGATCTGGGAATCAGGAAAAATTTAGAAAGTCATTTTAGTAGAGTCATTGCAGAAGCAGGGGATCATGGGTGTAGAAAGTTGTACATACTGGCAAACACAGGAAATAGATTTGTTTCATTGAATTCTGCTTTTTTTCCCCTTGTCTTATTTCATCTTTTTTAATTAATTGGATGAGAAAGGAAGGATATTTGCCAAAATAAATGTGTTATACTCAGTGGATTTGCTTGTCAGCTCTGGGAGTGGGGAGGGAGAGAAAAAAGAATCATGTAACCATGGGAAAATATTTAAAAATAAATAAAAATTTAAAAACCAAATAAATGTATTATAAAAAATAAAGGCTACACATTAAATAGGATAAAACATTTTTTAAAAAGAAAGTGGTTTGAGAAAAAAAGATCTGTGGTCAAACATAAAATTCCCCCATGTTTGGCTTCTAAGCTGAGGCTGAATTCTCCCAATGGAAGAAGGTAGGCTACTTGAGGGGAGAGACTGTTTATTGTTTTATCTTTATATTTCCCAATGCCTAGCTCATTTCTATGTATTATTTATTCATTCATTCATTTGGTTACTCGTTTAGTGGGACCAGTGATTTCATAGTTGTAGGAAATTTCCAATGAGGAAACTCCCTCTACAATGCAGAAAGGTGTCTTGTCTGAAATTTATAGGCTTAAGTGAGAGATTACACACTCAGGGTCAATCAACCAACATGCCATTGGCAGACCTAGAAACCAGGTCTTCTTGACTACAAAGTCAGCTGTTTTCAGCTGTTTATCTACTATGCCAGGTCACTTCTCAGCCAAGGTCATATGGGAACTAAGGAGCAGAGCCAGGATTTGAATCCCTTTCATGGATATTGTCTTCCCAGACATCTAGGTGACACTTCCCCTGAGTTGATCTCTGTTGACCTTCCAGTCCGCCTTTTGACCCTCCCTACCATCCCTATAACTAATCATCTCCTCACCTAGACTCCAGATTGTCTCTGTGGTCAGAGTGCTGCTTAGTGAAGGATCAAACCCTAAACCTTAGGTCTTTCTGATCCCAGTTATCTTCCCAGGGATTCCCTCTTTTCTAGGAGTCATTTGACCTCAGGACTTTCTTCTCAATTGCTTTTCCTACTCTCAAAACAGCCTTAAGGCATTAAGTCTCTCTGTCTTTCTTGTTCTTGATCCAGCCTGGCTTCCTAGATTCAGAGATGTCTCTAAACTGGAATATCAATTACATTCCATCCTTGTTCTGCTTGTCCACCACAACTGGATGCTCAGATCTTCTTCCTACTTGCCTTTTTACTCCTGTCCATTCATTATGTATATATTATTATTATTATGTATATTTTAAAATATATATGTGTGTATATTATATATATATATATATATCTTTAAACCCTTACCTTCTGTCTTAGCTCAATACTATATATTGGTTCCAAGGCAGAAGTAAGGGTAGGCAATGGGAGTTAAGTAAATTGCTGAGGAAGTGTCTGAGTTCTGATTTGAACCCAGATCTTCCCTAGATGGCTCTCAATCCACTAAGCCACCTAGCTGCTCCACTGTCCATTCATTATTGATGTAGAGTTGAATTAACTTATAGTATAGATATCAAATTCAGTGCAAACTCCAGAGTGCCATGGGAGCCAGATTAAAATGTAACTGGGAAATAAATGTTTAACAAAATAAATAAAAATACAATACAATATAGATAATATTACTTTATAGTTTTCTAAATTGATATACTATAAAGAATCAAGGGGAAATGCAAAAACCCTGGTTAGAAGCCCTCCCACAAGATGCTTCCCATTCTGATGGAGTCTAAATATCTACCTCTAAGCAGATTATAATCATATTTATAAATTGCTGAATGCTGTTTGGTTAATGTGCACTGAGTCTTTTATGTTAACTATTTCTTGTGGACAGAATAAATTGCCCATCACACATATTGTACATCGAATATCTATTTTACTTTCCTATTCTGAACAAACCTCAGATGTGTGCCATAACATAAGCTAGAAGGAAAATACTCTGGGGTGTCAGGGCTGGGGTTTTAGGAGCAGAGATGGGTGAGAAAAGGGAGTCTGACCCTTTTCATTAAGTGAAAGGCTCCCCAGGAAGGAACATGATCCAAAACACATAGTTGAGCACAGAACAGGATGAGATGCAGCAGCCCAGTGGGTTGTCGAGGTTAGATTTACAAGGGAAAAGACCATTTACAAATTCAGAAATGATATACCAGGTAAGGTAATTAGAAGCTTGAACAAATCCCAAACAAGCAAGCCTTCAAACCTCCTAAGCTGTTTTTGATTGGGCTGCTTTTCCAGACTGAGACCGACCAGAGGCTCTCTTTAGGCCAGGATCTCTACCCTTGGTAGCCCCCAGAGAGAATTGCTCCTGACCTCCAGAAGACCTCTGCCCCCTTGGAGATTGGTTTGTTTGAGAGCTCAGTATGGAATTCATTGATCCGTTACCCAATCTCAGCTAATCAGGAAGCCTTCTGATTACATGGCCAGACTGTACGTGTTCCATCCACATTCCTGCGTCATCGCTGACTAATTTATCCTCCTTTCCCATTTCCCCTTTATCCCCCAAGCAAAAAAATGCAAACAGCCAAAAAAACAAGGAAAGACAAAACCAGTAAAGACTGGGCTCCTCTCACTTTCAAAACAGAATATAACACTCCTTATACAAACCACAGAGACAGTTGGGAATCCAGCCTTCTTTACTCTCCACCTTCCCCCAAAAAAAGTTGTTGAGAGTCTGGAACCCAAATGATTCCGTCTTCTAGGCTCTGTCCTTCTCTTTATAGCTCTCTCACAGATTTCCATGCTTTCATCGAGGCCAAGTGGAATGGGAGATGGAGCATCTTTCTAGGGTAGTACACTCAAAGGAAACTAGACTAAGGGGCAGTAAAGGTCATCTAGCCAATTGCTTCCATCTTACAGATGAGGAAACCTAAGCCCCAGAGGTTAAATGGCCTGCCCCCAAAGACACAAGTCATAAAAGCAAGGTTTTGAACTCAGGTCTTCAGAATTGAAATCCAAATCTAAATGAAAATCTTTCCAGTCTAAGTGGCTGCCTAGGAGTAAAGGTGATCTGTGTGTGTCTCTGGCTCTGACCATAACTTGATATTCCAATGGTCCAATTTTTCCCTTTTTTTCACACCCAGACCAAGAGGAAATAATAATAGAAAAGAAATTCTTTTGAAGGGCTCACTTCACTTCACCTCAACTCACCTCACCTCTAGCGTAGAAGCCCTCCCGGTTGGACATGGAAAGTAGAGCATTCCTAGATATGTCCAAAAAGTTGGAGAAACCGTGTCTCTCTTAGTCTCTCCTCAGGCTTTACTCTAGAGGAAAGAAAGCTGAGTAGGATGAGATTAGTGTGGGTGGTCCCCTCCTAGGTTTGAGCTGAGTTGAACTGAGCTTAATGGCTTCAGGAACAAAGAGCCCAGCAGAGAGCCTGGTCTTGTCTGACTTTTCTTTCTTCCTACATGTGGAAGCCTTACAGGCAGTAGTGGTGTGCTCTGTCTCAGGAGGGGCTCAATACACCTAAATTGTGGTGGAGGACAGGCAGGAGATTGGAGAGGAGATTCCTGCCCTGTAAAAGCTTGAGGATCTCTAACTACTCTGTAGTTTTTTTTTGTTTCTATTGAGCAGAGTGGGCAACCAAATGGTGCAATGGATAAAATCTGGAGTCAGGAAGACCCGTCTTCTTGAGTTCAAATCTGGCTTCAGACACTTACTGTCTGTGTGACCCAGGACAAGTCATTTAACTACATTTGCCTCATTTTCCTCATCTGTAAGACGAACTAGAGAAGGAAATGGAAAACCCCTCCAGTACGTTTGCCAAGAAAACATTAAATGGGGTCACAAAGTGTTGGAAATGAATGAAAGGAATGAACAACAACAAGGCATCATGGAGAAAATAAGCCACAGAACCTGGGGAGCTGGGGAGTGAGAAACATATGTAGGTACAGCCCTAATAGAGCCCTACCCTGATGCTTCTTTCTCTGGCATGGAGGTGACCCTACAATGGTTAAAGCTGTCCCCGGCTAAGGGTAGGCTCTGGCTGGTTCTAACCAGAAAGGCTATATCTCTATGTCTGTCCATGGTTGAGCTGACAGCTTGTGTATCTGTTCTCCAAGGACCAGTAGAGAGGACAGGTCACCAAATGGTGATTTAAAAAATTTTCTGGTCACAGCAGATTCTTAAGATATGTAAGGATTTCTTGAAGAAAGTGTTTGAGTGAACAAGTGTGCATATTTATTTGTGTATAGGTGTCTCAAACGCAAACTAAAAAGCCAAAATGTTGCATTTCTGATAAAGGTCCATATGGCCAAAGCTATAGTTTTTCCAGTAGTGACGTATGGCTGTGAGGGAGTTGGATTATAAAGAAAGTCAAGTACCACCAAATTGACACTTTCAAATTGTGGTGCTGGAGAAGACTTTTGAGAGGTCTTAGACAGCAAGATTAAATTAGTCAATACTTAAAGAAACAATTCATTGGAAGGTCAATACTGAAGCTGAAGCTTAAGTACTTTGGCCGTATAATGAGCAGATTAAAAGGAAAAGAGTGATGTTGGGAAAGATGGAAGGAAAAAGGAGAAAGGGATGGGAGAGAATGAAATGGAGAGAGAGTCATGGAGACAACAAACATGAACTTAAGACTTCAAGAGATAGTGGAGGACAGAAGGGCCTGGCATGCTGTGTCCATGGGTTTAGGAAGAATCAAACATGATTGAATGACTCAACAACAAAAGTCCTAAATTTTACACACACACACACACACACACACACACACACACACACACACACACACACAGATATATACATTTTTATTTCTTTGACCAGATCTGTGATTTCATCAGTGGAAAAACTCCCAATAAGCAATTTCCTTTATTAATCAACTAGATTGACACTCTAGTCTTAAAAAGAGTTGTGAGGGGGCCAATGAGGTGACTCAGAAGGTTAAGAGCCAGGCTTAGACATAGGAGGTCCTGAGTTCAAAATTTGGCCCCAGACAGTTCCTAGCTGTTAACCTTGGACAAGTCATTTAATTCCCATAGCCTAGCCTTTACCACTCTTCTGCTTTGGAACCAATATTGATTCTAAGATAGAAGGAAAGTGTTTTGTTTTGTTTTTTTTAATAGGGAGTTCTCAAAGGAAGACATCCACGCTACAGTCATATGAAAATAAAATGAAAGATAAGGATTTAGAGGGGGAGAGGGAGAGAGAGAAAGAGAGAGAGGAGAGAGAGAGAGAGAGAGAGAGAGAGAGAGAGAGAGAGAGAGAGTTGTGAGGCAGCTAAGAGGTTATGGGACCTTCTCCTCATTTCTTACTTGGTCCCACTATTTTGAGATTTTTCTGCCTTGCCCCAGGAAGTTCATAATTGGGAAAACCTCCACTTTCTATAAGATCCCATCAGCCTTGGTATTCTGATCACTCTCATCATCACCTTCTATCCCTCTTATTAGAGGGTAGAATCATGAACTCTAAAAGTTCCCCAGTTAGAGTGTAAACTCCTTGATAGGAAAGACTATTTTCATTTTTGTCTTTGTATCCCCAATGGCTAGCATAATGTAGCATAATGTAGGTACTTGTAAATGCTGATTGAATAAGTGTATGCATATAAGTATGAATATGTACTTGTATAAATACATGTACATATCTCTCTGTGTATGGATATGAATTTGGATGAAATCCAGTTAGATATGATAAGCAGAACTTACCTCCGAACCTGGAAGACCTGAATTTAAATCTTGCCACTAATATATACTATGTGTGACCTTGGGCAAGTCATTAAACTTCAGTATTACAAACACTTTCCTAATATAAAATAAGATAATATTTGTAATGCAATTTGAAAAACCTTAAAGTGCTGTGTAAATGCTAGATAGTATTACTGTTATTGTTATGAACAACAGGTATCTTAGTTGAAGGATTTTCTTGGTAAAAGTTCTCTGTCCAAAGGAAAGCATAAATTAAATATATATATATTTAAGTTTATATATGCTTATAAATGTGTGTATTGTGAGCACACATCTATATGTACACATGTATAAATGTATACATATGTAAACGTATATGTAAGTGTACAGGTATCCACTTTTTTTTTCTTTTTTAAACCCTTATCTTTTATCTTGGAATCAATACTGTGTATTGGTTCCAAAACAGAAGAGTAGTAAGGACTAGGCAATGGGGGTCAAGTGACTTGCCCAGGGTCACACAGCAAGTATCTGAGGTCAGATTTGAACCCAGCACCTCCAATCTAGAGGTCCAATACTCTACCCACTGAGCCATTTAAGCAGCCCCTACATGTGCCTATATATATATGCATTTGTATGTTTGTATCTATTCAGGTATCCTATAATACCCTTTGATTTCCTAACCCTTTTCCCTGTAATTGTCCATAATCAGACTTAGGGCTTCATTGTTCCAGAATTCTACCCCTCTGGCTTCTTCAGAAAGCCTTTTCCCAGCACCACTGAATTCTAGTACTTCCCCTTTCTTATTCATTTCCTATTTATCCTGTTTATAGTTTGCTTGTACATATTTGTTTGCTTGTCGTTGCCCAAATTTGATCAGGAGCTCCATAAGGATAAGGGCTATTTTTGCCTCCTTTTGTATCCCCAGAGTTTAGCACAATGCTTGGCACATAGTAGGTGCTTAATAAATTATTCCAACCCTCCTTCCCAACAAAACTTTCCTGTACTGTATTCCAGCTCCTTAGGGTAACCCTTATAAATTAACTCATGTTGGTGCTTTAAAGGGAGTCTCTCTTCTAATGGTTCCCTTTTCCAGGTAATATTGGTGTGATATAATGCCTTAATACATAGAAGTTTTACTCTAGTGGAAGGAATTTCAGACAGTTGGGTGAGAAGAGACAAGCTGGGGTCAGGAAGGGCCTTTCTATGCTGCTAAGAGTACACCAGGGAGGAGTTTCTCTCCACCACCTCGCCCCCTTCCTGCTTGTGTAAAGGGCCAGCCCAAGCTGGGAAGGTCAAGACTGAGAGAGGAAACCTGGTACAGACAGGCTGTGTTTTCTTTACCTGCCTCTGGGCTAGGGGAGGCTCCTTATAGCCTAGTCAGGTAAACAGCAGCTACTGGTGGGAGTTCTCTTTCTCACTAGATTGTCTGACCCTCTCAGGGCCAAAACCAACACCAAGAAGATTCCGGAGGCATGAGTACAGCCAATGTCTGGGCTGCTCATCTTGGGCTGGCTGGTTGGCTCTTGGCCTTTTCTCACTCTTTTTCTTTCCTCTTCAGTCTTTCTTTTCTTATTTTCACTCCCTCTTTTTATATTTATCTACCTCCCTTTTCTTCTTTTCCTCCTCCTCCTCCTCTCCTCCTCTCCTTCTCTCTCTCTCTCTCTCTCTCTCTCTCTCTCTCTCTCTCTCTCTCTCTCTCTCTCTCTCTCTCTCTCTCTCTCCCCTCTCTCTCTCTCCATCTCTTTCTCTCTGATTCCCAACTCTGTTCATATGCCCTCCCAACAACCTTGAGAATAAAAGTTGGAAAGAAAGAGGGTGGATGAAATAGAATGGCTCTCCATTTTATAGACAACTAATGTGGACATGGGACATAGTTGACTTAAGACCACATATCATACAGAGTTAAAACACTGGCAAAGAGAGACAAAGAGAAATGAAAATGAGGAACAAGATAGAGAGAAAAGAAGAAAGAATCAGAGGAATGAACAGAGAGACAAATAGACAAACTAACAAGTCAATGAAATTCAACAAACATTTACTGAGTATCTTTACTGTGTGCTAGGCAGTGAGGTAGCAGATGGAGATATAAAGACTCAAATAAAATAGTTTCTGATCTCAAGGTGCTAACATTTCTTTTTACTTTTCCAGGCTACCTTGGTTGGGATGGCAGCAGGGAAGGCATCATAAATAAGTAGATAGGTTATATATGAATATGATCAGAATATAATGATCCCCCCACTACCCTTGAGCTGATTAGACACCTGCCCCCAGGAAACCAGATTACAGGATGTAATATCCTTTCATCCTGGGAAAGGATAATTTCTCCCAAACCCTAAATTTCTTCTGATGTGCCTATTTCAAGGGGTTCCTTGATCACAATGGAATACTTGGAGGTGCTATCACTTTTGGAAAACATTAAGTTCCATTGTATCTTTCTGAGATGGTTGGGGAAGACTCCAGGGTGGGAATCCCAGCTTTGTACTTATCTATTTGGGAAATCTTAGGAAGAAGCTCTCAATGTTTACTCTAAACCTCAATTTCTCCCACTAGAAAGAAGGCTGCTACTACTGTTGCTAGGTAGTCAACTTAGGAAATGATTATATGGATGACGGGGCTGAGGAGGGAAGAGAGCATCAGAGTAGTCACATTATCCATTTCTACCCCCAAATGTCATTATGTCCTTCTGTGCCATAACCAGTTTCTACTCAAGATCCAAGAATGGGGTGGAGTGATGGTTATTTCAGGTAACCTACCACCATCACCAAGGCTGTCTGAGAGCCAATGCCTTTGTCTCCCTATCCAGTCATAGTGGGATGTGTGTATGTGGGGGCAGGAATAGGAGCTGCTGATGGGAAATATTCCTGCCCCCCATGACTCATAGATTCTCATTGTTTTCTCATCTCACAAGACCCCTTCCCCTCCCCACCCCCCAGGAGACAACTTTCATCAGTTCCTTTGTTTACTCTGTTGGGGGGGGGGCAATGTCCTTCCCTGACCTGCCCCCCCAACACAGCTCTATCAATCCCAGGGGCTGTAGATTTCCTGGCCAAGGACTGGAGTGGGGGATGAGTGCGTGTATGTGTTGGGGAGGGGGGGTAGGCATGGCCGGAAAGCCAGACTCAAAATAGCCCAGCTCTCTTCTCTAACTACCCAGGAACAAAACTGGTGGTTTAGGGTAGAGGAACATTGAGTAATTCCTGCAAATAATAGGGGGTCTCTCATGAGAGTACATCAAGGTACTTTCTTTCAGGGCCCCAGGAGCTCGAGGGGGTATGTGGAGATGGGGACAGTGAATGGGATGGAAGAATGGTTAGTTCCCTCCTAAGCACTCATTACCTTGACTGCTACAGTAACATCTAAAGATTTCTAATCTCCTCTCTCTCTTCTAATTCATTTTTCATATCAATACCCCTAGAACTTCCTTGGGGTCATACCATTAAGTGCAAAAATATTCAGTAGTCACCTAATGCCAATTCCAATTTCCTTACCTGGTATCACACTACCTTGTGGCTTTAACCTGTATTAATAATAGTATTAATATAGTGCTTTAAAATTAGCAAAGCATTTTCCAAATATTTTCTGATTTGATCCTCAGAACAGCCCAAGAAACTAGGTGTCATTTTTATCTGATTTTATAGATGAGGAAATGGAGGCAGAGGTTAAGTGACTTACCCAAGGTCTCACAGGTCTTTCTATCACTCTATTCCTTCTTCCAACACACAACCCCTAACTACTTTTTCCCATTCTACCTCCTCCACAGTTCAGTCAAATTGAATTACTCTCTGTTCCCAATTCCCCTGTAGGAAAGTGGATGTGCTTGAAGAGATTCCTTCTTGGAGAAAGACTATGGACTAGATAATCTCTAAGGTCTTTTTTTTTTTTAAACCCTTATCTTCTGTCTTAGAATCAATACTTTGTATTGGTTCTAAAGAAGAGCAGCAAGGGCTAAAAAATGCAGTTAAGTGACTTGCCCAGGGTCACTCTGGTAGAAAGTGTCTGAAGTCATATTTGAACTCAGGACCTCCCCTCTCCAAACCTGGCATTCTATCCATTGAGCCACTTGGCTATACCCAAAATTTGAGCCAAGTCTTGAAGAAGAGAGATTTAGAATTTAGAGCTGGAAGAAAAACTTTGAAAAATTTTGAAAAACTCATCTAGGCCCAGTTTCTCCTTTTATGAAGAGAGAGAGATCTGATAGAACTTCTTTATAACCTTGATATTTCTCTTCCTAAGATGAGAGAATTCATTTCTCAGCCTGAGGTTCATTTCTTTGGCTTTGAGGAGAGGGGATCAAGGGGTTGAGGAGAGAAGCAGGTGGGTTTTCAATACCTGCTCCTCATCTGCCAACATAACACATTCAAGGTCACTGGGCAAAATGTCCATTCTTGTTGTTCAGTTGTTTTCCAGTTATGTCCAACTCTTTGAGACCTTATTTGGAGTTTTCTTGGCAAAGATGATGGAGTGGTTTGCCATTTCATTTTCTAGCTCATTTGACAAGATGAGGAAACTGAGGCCAACAGAGTTGGAGGACTTGCTCAGAATCACATGCCTAGAAAGTAACTGAGTCCAGATTTGAACTTGGGAAGAGAAGTCTTCCTGACTCCAGGCCTGGCCCTCTAGCCATTGTGGCTCCACCTAGCTACCCTAAGCACTAAGACAGAAATTTGAACTGCATGGAACTGAATTTCTTGCCAACACCCAACAGAGAACTGGGAAGAGGCGGTGGAAGGAATTTAGGTCTAATGGAAGGAAGTTCTATTGACACAGCTGGGAATAAATATATAGAACTCACTACACCTCCAAAGACAACGTAGGATGAAAACAAACAAGGATAGAATCACAGAATGTCAGTCAGAACAGGGAGGGACCTTAGAACACAGACTGTTCAAACAGAGCGTTGAGTGTTAGGGCTGGAAGGCCGGTTAGAATACAGATCAAAACAGAAAGAGCAGGAATGGGATTTAAGGGTCACTTAGTGATCCCCTCAATTTTACAACTTTGTCTCTTAGAATCCTTAACTTCCTTCAAAGCTCAGGTCAAGTTTCAGCTCCTACATGAGGTCTTTCCTTGGCCCTCCTCAAATGCAGTGCCTTTCCTCAATCTTGAAATTACCTATTTTCTACTTGGTATTTTGGGTGCATGGTGTATGCCGAGAGGACTAATACTTCTGTTGTAAGAGAGTGCAGAGCCCTTTTCTGGGCTCCTCATTGACCTTTGGTGTCTACCTGTCACCCAGCTCTCACCTGTGGGTGCCTCCAAGAAGCTGATGAACTAAACCACGTTAACAGGCTTCCAACCCATCAGTTGCCTAAGGAGATGTCAACCCCAAGCATGTGAAGGCTTTCTCTAGTAGAATGTGCAGTTGAGAACAGTTTATTCCAATGGCCCTGAAGCTAGCTGAAGCAGGTGCTATGGAGAACTTACAGCTTGATCAAACCTTGAAGATGCCAAGGTCATCCTCTGCATCCCAGGCCATTGTCAATTGTCCTGACTTTTGACTTGTCACTGGACTTGGAAGACTCTGGATGAGAGAGTGAACCTGAAGACTTTGTGCAACTCTGTCTTGTTTAAATTCAATTCACTTGAGAGTCAAGATATCAATCTCCATGTTGTCATTGATCCTCTTGGAAATGAAGAACAACAATAACAATGTGGCATTTATCTTGTGTTCAACTACATGTATATGTGTTGTTTCTCTGATAGCATATAAACTCCATGATGGCAGGGAGGGTTGAGTTCCTGTCTTTCTATCTCTAGTATCTGGCCAATGCCTGGCACATAGTAGGTGCTTTATAAAGGCTTGTTGATTGATGGGAAAATTGAAGCCTTGAGGTAGAAAGTGATTTGCTCTTTAACACATAACAAGTGAGGGCCTAGGACCCAAGTCCCTGGGTTTTTAGAATGGAATCAGGAGGTAAAGGATAAAATTCTTTGAAAAACCAAAAGGCTAACCCCTGTGTTTAATGCTATAAAACCTCTCCACAATCTGGCAGATTATTGACCTACCTTGACCAGTAGCAACTCTCTTTGGAATCGGATTTGGAATCAAATTACTGATGAGATTAAGAGGCCTCCCTTGATGGCACCAGGAAGCAGCTGATCTGAAATATGATAATTGGAAAGTAAGCTGTAACCTTATGAGCTGTCATGTTATGAAAGTGAGGTATGTTGAAATGAGAAAGGGGGATGATAAACTGATAGGACTAAATAGAATAACAATAGTTTTTGGATCATGGGCCTGTTGTCCCCTCCTGGTTCACTTTCAGGTTCTCTATCAGCATCCCTCAATAATCCTACTTATTTTTAGGTTCACTTCATCTTGATCTACCACCCAGCCAAAATTCTGCTGACTTTTTGACTGCCATCTTCCAGTATGCTTTCCCTTCTTTCCTCAATGAGTTCAGTGCCTGGATCACAATTTTTCTTTCTTCTTCCACTCTTGCTCCAATACTGAGGGACTTCAGTACACATGCCAGCACTCCCTCAAACACCCTAGCCTGACAGTTTCTCAATTTGTTCGTTTCCTATGACCCATTCTTCCACTCTACCTTAGCTTAAGAGATTTTGTCATTAGCCACAATGCACCACTTTCCAACTTTGTGAACACTTAAATTCCTTTATCTGATCACAGTTTGTTGTCATTCTATTCCTCCTTTGCAATCCCAAACCCTGTTGTTTGTCCTTACTGTGAGCTCTTGGTCATCATCACCCCTGCATTAGCTATACTCCTTCTTTCCTCATCTTGACCCTTGGTAAACCTGTACAATTTTACATTGTCATCCTCTTTCACAGTCCCCTGCCCCTTGATGCTAATGGAGATTTTGCCTTGCTAAACTTTAATCCTGGATTATTCTCATGATCCATAGCCTTTGTTCTTACTCACATGATGCTGGATGAAGATGGCAAAAATCACAACACTATGTTGACCGAGTCAATTTTATTTATTTATTTATTATTATGTTCTCAGATTTATTTGTCCAATTCTAACCTCTCTCCTGATCTCCACTGTTGCATCTCTAACCTCCTTTTGGACATCTCAAACTGGATGTTAAGTTTCAGACATCTTCAGTTCCATATATCTGAATCTGAATTCATTATCTTTTCCCACAAACCCTCCCTACTTCCTGACTTCCCAATCATTGTCTAGGATACCATCATCTTCTCAGTCACCTAAATCTCTCCTTACTTTAAGAGTCAAATTTATTTACAGAATCTCAACTGTGCCCTCACTGCAGCAAAGCAATCCTTTTATACTTCCCTGATTGACTCATTATTCCACTCACTACACAGGTGGTTTCATCCCACCTCAAAGTTCCTATGATTCCTTCCCTCCCCCAGCTTGTTTCATTGTTGTTCAGTTCAGTAATCTCTAACTCTTTATGACCCCATCCATGTTCCATAGCACACTGGGCCCTTCTAATCTCCACTATCTCTTAAAGTCCATCCAAATTCATGTTCATTTGTTTCCATGGTTCCATCTATCCATCTCATCTTCTGCCATCCCCTTCTCACTTTGCCTTCAGTCTTTCCCAACATCAGGGTATTTTCTAGTGAGTCCTGTCTTATTATGTGGCCAGAATATTTAAGCTTCTGTCTCAGTATTTGTTCTCCCAATTAAGACCCTCCCTTCTTACACCTAGGTTTCACCCTTGACTTTTAAAAAACAAACAAAAAAAACCCCTTATCTTCAATCATAGAATCAATACTGTGTATTGGTTCCAAGGCAATAAGGGCTAGGCAATGGAGGTTAAGTGACTTGCCCAGGGTCACATAGCTAGGAAATGTCTGAGGCTAGATTTCTACCTCATATTTCACTGAAATAAAAATTGAGAACATTCCCCAACATCTTCTTCCTCTTCTCATTCTCATTTCTCACCACTCAGCTCCCATTTTACTGTTTTCTTCTTCAGGAGATTGCCCCCACTATCATCCCCACTTTCTTACTTATCTGTAGTCTCTCCCTGTCTAATGGTTGCTTCATTACTGCCTATAAACCCAGTAATGTCTCCCTTCTACTCAAAAAAAACCCTTCACTTCACCCATCTATGAAGTAAGCTATCATTTTATATCTCTTCTTCCTTTTCTGTCTATAATGAATATTCTTCTACTTCCTTTCCTCTCCCTTCTTTACTCTTCAATTTGCTTCCCTACCTTATTACTCATTAGAAGTTACCAGATGGTCTCTTAACAGACAAATCTAACAACCTTTTCTTATATATATGTACATACATGTATGGTACTCTCTTCTCCTTAGTGCTCTCTCCTGAGTCTCCTCTTTCTTATCAGCCAATCCTCAGTCTCCTTTGCTAGATTTTCATCCAGGTCATACCTACTAACTATGAATGTCACTCAATGCTCTATCCTGAGTCTTTTTTTCTCTATGCTATTTTCACTTGGTGATCTTATCAGCTCCCATGGATGCAATTAACATCTCTTGAAGATGATTCTCAGATTTGTCCATTCCTAACCTCTAGTCTGACCTCCATTGTTGCTTCTCTAACCTTTTAACCATCACCAACTGGACGATGGTTAAACATTTTCAATTCCACATATGTGAATCTGAATTCATTATCTTTTCCCACAAACCCTCCCTACTTCCTAACTTCCCTATCATTGTCAAGGATACCATGATCTTCTCAGGCACCTAGATCTCCCCTCCTTGCACCTAGGTTTCATCCTTGACTCTCTCTCTCTCTTTTTTTTTAAGCCTTATCTTCTATCTTAGAATCAACACTGTAGACTCAAAAAACAAACAACCAAAGACCTTTACCTTCCATCTTAGAATCAATACTGTGCATTGGTTCCAAGGTGGTAAGGGCTAGGCAAAATTACATGCCCAGGGTCAACAGCTAGGATGTGTCTGAGACCAGATTTGAACCTAGGATCTCCTTCCTGTCTCTAGACTTGGCTCTCAATCCATTGAGCCACCTAGCTGCCCTCCATCCATGACTCTTTATTCTCTTTCTCTCCGATCAATTGTCAAGCCCTATTTTTTTTTACCTTAGTGACATCTCTTGCATACACCCCCTTCTTCTGCTACTGTCACCACTCTGGTACATATGTCACCTCATATCTGGACTATTGCAATACCTTGCTGGTTGGTCTTCTTGCTTCAAGATTCTCCCCATTACAATCCATCCTTCATTAAACAGTCAAAGTGATCTTCCTAAAGCATGAGTCTGAACATGTCACATTCTACCCTCTCCACCCTTCCTAGTCCATTCACCAAATTCCAGTGGCTCCCAATTGCCTCCAGGATAAAATATAAAATCCTAGGTTTGGAATTTAAAACTTTTCATAGTCTAAATCCTTCCTATTTTTCCAGCCTTTGTCTACCCCCTACTGCACCCCCCAACTCTGGGTTCCAGTGACATTGACCTCCTTGCTCTTACTCAAACAATACTTGACTCCTTTTCTTTTCTTTTTTTTTTTAAGCCCTTACCTTCCATCTTAGAATCAATACTAAATATTGATTCCAAGACAGAAGAGTGGTAAGGGCTGCAAAATGGGGGTTAAGTGACTTGCCCAAGGTCACACAGCTAAGAAATATCTGAGGTCACATTTGAACCCAGGATCTCTTGTCTCTATGCCTGGTTCTTTATCCACTGAGCTACCTACGTGCCCCCAAACATTTTCATTAGCTGTTTCCCAAGCTTGAAATACTCTCTCCCCATCTTCAGCTTTTAGCTTCCTTTGCTTTCTTCAGGTTTCAGCTAAATTCCTTCCATCTGAAAGAAGCCTTTTCTGATCCCCCTTAATTCTAGTATCTTCCTTCTATTGATTATCTCCAATTAGTCCCATTCATATCTTGTTTGGTGTCTCCCCCATTAGACTGTGGGCCTTTAAGAAAAGGAATTGTCTTTTGTCTTTCTTTGTATCCTCAAGTTCCTTCATTGTGTAGTATATAGTAAGCATTTAATAAATGCTAGTGAGAGGCAGCTAGGTGCCTCAGTGAATAGAGAGCCACTCCTGGAGATAGGAGGTCTTGGGTTCAAATATAGTCTCAGATATTCAGACATTCTGAATTTAATTCAACTGCCTAGCCCTTACCACTCTTCTACCTCAGAACTGATATATTGATTCTAAGATGGAATAGTAAGGGTTTACAAAAATTAAAAAACAGTATACTTGTCAGATCTTTGGGAAAGGAAAGACTTTAAAACCAAGCAAGAACTAGAAAAAATCACAAAATGTAAAATCAATCATTTTGATTACATCAAATTAAAAAGTTTTTGTACAAACAAAACTAGAAACAATCTTCATTACAAAAACCTCTGACAAAGGTCTAATTACTCAAATTTATAAAGAGCTAAACCAGTTGTACAAAAAATCAAGCCATTCTCCAATTGATAAATGGGCAAGGGACATGAATAGGTAATTTTCAGGTAAAGAAATCAAAACTATTAATAAGCACATGAAAAAGTGTTCTAAATCTCTTATAATCAGAGAGATGCAAATAAAAACAACTCTGAGGTATCACCTCACACCTAGCAGATTGGCTAACATGACAGCAAAGGGAAGTAATGAATGCTGGAGGGGATGTGGTAAAGTCGGGACATTAATGCATTGCTGGTGGAGTTGTGAATTAATCCAGCCATTCTGGAGGGCAATTTGGAACTATGCCCAAAGGGTGCTAAAAGACTGTCTCCCCTTTGATCCAGCTATACCACTGCTGGATTTGTACCCCAAAGAGATAATAAGGAAAAAGACTTGTATAAGAATATTCATAGCTGCACTCTTTGTGGTGGCAAAAAATTAGAAAATGAGGGGATGCCTCCAGTTGGGGAATGGCTGAACAAATTGTGATATATGTTGGTGATGGAATACTATTGTGCTCAAAAGAATAATAATGTGGAGGAATTCCATTAGGACTGGAACAACCTCCAGGAATTGAGGCAGAGTGAGAGGAGCAGAGCCAGGAAAATGTACACAGAGACCGATACACTGTGGTACAATCAAAGGTAATGGACTTCTCCATTAGTGTCAATGCAGTGTCCCTGAACAATCTGCAGGGATCTAAAAAAACACTATCCACATCCAGAGGAAAAACTGTGGGGGTAAAAATTCAGAGGAAAAACTGTGGGAGTAAAAACACTGAAGAAAAACAATTGTTTGAATACATAGGTCGAGGGGATATGGTTGGGGATACAGACTCTAAATGAACATCCTGGTGCAAACATCAACAACATGAAAATAGGTTCTGATCAAGGACACAAGTAATACCCAATGGAATTGCATGTTGGCTGTTGGGAAGGGTGGGTGGAGGAGAGGGAGGGAAATAATGTGATTATTGTAACCAAGGAATAATGTTCTAAATTGACTAAATAAACGAATTCAAATGGAAAAAAATAAAAAAATAAAAAACAAAATAAATTTTAGTGACTGGTTGATTAGAGGTTCCCTCTCATAGTTTTTTTTTTTCTTCCAGATGTGGGTTCCCTAAAAGTTTACTTTGCAAAGGTATGCAAGTTACTCATTAACCCCTAAGAAAAATCAGTTTACAAGTTTATTGAGGCTCTTATTTATTTAGGCTATCATTTTTAGTTTAAAATGTTTTTTCAAACTATAGATCACTATGTGGAAACATAGATAGAATAAAAATGGCAAAAGAAAAAGTTACAAAAGCCTTAAAATTTAATTAGTCCTTATCTTCCAAGAAGATAAACAAAGAACTGGACCTTCATTTTACTTAGTTTCCCTCTTTTGATAATGATCCTCTTCCCTCCATTTCTTTTTTTCCCCTAAAAATTAGCCCAATCTTGTTTTCCATAGATGCTGATCCTACTGTGGGTTTTTCTAGACAAGGTCAAAAGCTCATACAATGTTTGTCAATTCAGGGAGGCGAGAGGGAAGAGGGGAGGGAGACAACAAGAATCATGTAACCATGGGAAAATAAAAATAAATAAAAAGCTCATGGGATCAGGGACATATAGGTGACTCAAAGGATAAATAGCTGAAGTAGAGACAGGAGACCTTAGATTCAAATCTGACCTCTGACACTTCCTAGCTGGGTGACTCTGGGCAAGTCCTTTGGCCCAGTCCTCTAGTCCTTACAAGTTCTGCTTTGAAATAGGATACCAGTATAAAATCTGGGGAATAGCTGGGCCCCTTCCTTTCTGGAGTCTTTCCTTTATAATCCTATTCTGTCCTTAGTTCTATGGATGAGAACCTGATCGGGACTCCAAAGGCCCTGCCTAGTGATCATATCCTTCCTCCTTCATCTCTCAGGAGGCCTTTTTTTGACTCCCAGAACTCCCATCCCCTGGAAGTCCTTATCATGAGATGACTGGTACTGAAAATTGGACATGGATATTAATGTGATTGCTTCTTTTGTGAGTTTGCTAACACCCACACACCCACACACAATGCAAAACCCCTGAACTGGGCTTTGGATGGATCCCCCTGGGAGAAAGTGAGGGAGTGGGGCCTAGCAAATGATTCATCTGATTTGTGACCAGCCCAGTGGAGTCAGCAGCTTGGGCCTACTAGACAGGTTTGAATGTGTAATTAGAACCAGTTCAAGAGACTTTCCCAGACTTCCAAGTTTTCCCTAATGAACACCTCACTTCACAGTATTCAAGTCCTTCCTCCCTTCCTGTCTCTCTCCTGGCCTCTAATCTGTTTTTATCTTTCCCTTTGACTTACTTTTTGTCTCTCTCTTCTTCCTCGATTCCTCCCTGGTTCTTGTCTATTCCCACAGAAGTTCCTTTAGATTAAAAACCAAACTTTTTTTAATCAGATGAGGAGCTCCCTAGTAGTGACAACAGTGCCTCCTCGGTCCTCTGCTTTGCCAATAACTGGCAAAGTATTCAGGAAAGGGTGTGAAGGGCCTGCCAAATCAAACTTATTTTGTGGGAAAGGGAAAGAAACTGCCTTCTGAAATTCTTTCCATTTATATTATGGTAGTCATTGCATATGTTGCTCACTTGGTTCTCCTTCAGCTCATTTAAGCCTTTTTGTTTCTCTGAATTATCATTTCTCATGGTGACAGATTTCCATTCTATTCCCAAACTCATCTGTTAGATTATTGACTGGTCTTCAAAGTATAGTTCTTTGCTATCATGAGTGTTGTTAAGAATATTTATAGGGCTTCTCTATGTTTGATTTCATGGGGTATATGCCTAGTAGTAAGACCACTGGTTCAAAAGGGAATGAACACACTGAGTGGAGAGAATGGGGGGGGTGAATATCTAGAAATGACTTTGATGGAAAACAAAAGGCATTAGTAAAACTGAATGTGAGGAAGAAAGAGAAAGAGGGGGTGGAGGGGAGGGAGGGAGGGAGAGAGAGAGAGAGACAGAGAGAGACACACACAGACAGAGAGAGAGAGAAGGAAGGAGAGAGAGAAAGAGGGAGAGAAAAGGAGAGAGAGGGAGGGATGGAGAGAGATGGAGATGAGAGAAAGAGGAGAGAGAGAGAGAGAGAGAGAGAGAGAGAGAGAGAGAGAGAGAGAGAGAGAGAGAGAGAGAGAGAAGAGAGAGAGAGAGAGAGAGAGAGAGAGAGAGAGAGAGAGAGAGAGAGAGAGAGAGAGAGAGAGAGAGAGAGAGAGAGAGAGAGAGAGAGAGAGAGAGAGAGAGAGAGATTCTGAGTGTAGGTGAGAATAATTGCCATCAGGACAAAGAGAGATAGAGATATCCCCAGGTGAGCTCTCCTTCCCTCTCTTGAGGCAAGGACTGCAACATGTTGTTTTCACTCTTATCCAAGAACTCAGCACCACCCAGGTGGGAGTAAGCACTCTCCATTTGTTGGAACACAAATGAGTGGGCATCATTCCTTGGCTTCTTGGGGTGAAGCTTGTTTTCTTGTCTTTTACCTGGTACAGTATCTGACACACACTAAATGCTTAATACATTCTATTGAATTGAATCCCACTGGAGGCAAGGAGTCCCAGTTCTATTCCCCAGTCTGCCCAGACTCAATGCAAAGACTAGACTTCTCACTTCATGACCTGAACCCAGGAGACAATGTGTATATAAAGAACTTTCAGTGTACAGGAGCAACCCAGCCTTCATGGGAAGGACCATTCCAAACATTGTTAACTACTCCAATATCTATAAAGGTTGGAGAAAAGGACTCTTGGATTCATTGCTCATATGTAAAGAGAGCATCTTCCATTGAGACTGATTGACTGTATCCTATACAGTGTGATTATGGGCAGGTCATAACTTCCCACAAGTTTCCTCCTCTGCAAAATAGGGTGATTCAGCCTGAATTGATGCTATATCCTCCTAGCTGGTCTCTGGGTATCTAGTCTCCTCCTTTTCTAATCCATCCTCTGTGTTGCCAGGCAAATTTTGCCAAGACACCACTTTGATTTGTTATTGCTTCACTCAGGAACTAATAAGGGCATCCCCTTGGCCTGTGGAATTAATTCTCAGTTCCCCTATTTGGGATTCTGGGATGCTCCATCATCTGGCTCTACCTTCCTACCCAACTTAATCCTCCACTAGTTCTCTATACTCCCTGATCTCCCATTCAGCTCAATGCCATGGTCCTCTGAATATACCTCCTTAAAAACCTAGCTTACCTCTTTCAGAAAGTGGACAGCAGAATGCCTTCCTCTTTGATTCTCTAGAAACTGATGCTGATGGAAAGCCCCTTGAGTACAAGCACCTCATCCACAGGTGGTACTCATTAAGTGCTTGATGGTAGTTCAATCCTACCCTATTCCTAATGTACTGGTTATTTTTTAGTTATTCAGTCTTTTCAGTCATGTCTGCCTCCGTGACCCCATTTGGGGTTTTCTTGGCAAAGATACAGGAGTGATTTGCCTGCCATGCCTTTCTCCAGTTCATTTTACAGATGTGGACACTAAGGCAAACATGGTTAAGTGCCTTGTCCAGGGTTACACAGACAGTACGTGCCTGAGACCAAACTTGAACTCATAAAGATGATGAATCTTCCCGAATACAAACCCAGTGCTCTAAATACTGGGCTACCTAGCTGCCCTTATTTTTTAGAGCCCAGCTCAAACAAATAGCTTTTCCTGGTTTCCATAAGCCAGAAGTGATTTTGTATATCTTTGTGCATGTTCACATTTTATTTTAGTAATTTGTGTCTATACATCCTACCTGCTAAACCCAGGTCCTGCTAAGTAAGGGGTAGGGGCTTTCTCATAATCACACAATATGTTTCCCAATTTCCCAAGTTACATCTTGTCACGCCACATGTCTCCATTTAGCAACATCCTCATATTCCATGCCCTCATTTTGTCTACCTTTGGTACCCAGAAGAGGTCTCCTTAGTTTCCCAGAATTCTCAGCTTCCTCCAGAAGTCCTTGACTATAGGATCATATTCCTTCATCTCCCAACATTCCCATCTGACCATCCATCCCTCCCATTTGGCAAACACAAGGCTTAACTATCCATCTCATTTTTTATTGAAAAAATGTTAAAATAAATTACACTTGACATTGACTTTGCCAATATTTACATACAGTGTGTTTGATTCCAAGACAGTCAGTGATAGGCAAGGTGGGATCATCAAATGAAGAAAATGTCATGAATATCAATCATATGAAAAGATGAGGACATTCCTTCCCATCCACCTCAAACACTTGGAGTGAGGTGCAGGTAGGTGTGGGGGTGGCATGCCAGACTCCACAGAACAGGGAGCTTCTGGCCATTCACCCCCATGATGGTTCACATTTCTATGGTACTTTCAGGTTTACAAAAATCACATTCCTCACAACAACCCTGTGAGATAGGTAGTGCAACTATTAATAACCCCATTTTATAGATGAATACACTTGAGCTGCACAGTACAAGTGACTTGCCCAGGATCACACAGAAGAGTTATGTGTTGAGGGCTGGGATTAAACCCACATCTTCAGATTCTCCAATCCACTTTTCCACTACAAAATGCTGCCTCCCACCACAGAAGGACACTCTCAGTGTTCAATCCAAGCCCCCCTGGGTCTTAGCATCTGCTGGTGAGCTGTGGGAAATTAGGTCTCTCTTGCATCATCCAGTTGCCTGCAATGGATACTTTTCCTACCCCTAGGAGCAATCAGCAGCTTTGTAGCAATGGGTTCAGCTGAGACAATCATCAACACAGTTTCAAATGGAGTTAAGAGCTAAAGGTTACCTGGCAATTAACCAGGGGGAGGAAGATAAAACTGAGGTGGCAGAGATGGCTCTATAAAAGTGCTCTATGTACCACTCAATCCCCTAACACACGATACTGGCTAAAGCCCTGAGCCATGGGGAAAGAAGGAGGGAGGGAGTGGTCTATTCAGTGCTTTCCATCTAAGATGGCTTAAGACTCACTGATTTATCAGATGGGTTCTCCGGGCAACCCAAACATTTCCCCAGACCCCTTACTTTTGGGATATGGATTTAAGATGCCATCAGTAGCCAACCACAGACTCCACCTATATATACATTTTTTAAAACTGAAAAAACAAAAAAACCACCCTTTTAAAAATACTAATAAAAAAAAATAAACTAAAAACTATCCACAGAGAGCAGAACAGGACTGCCCCAGGGAGACATTGCACAGAAAGTGTCTTGCCCCCTTCTTTCCATCCCAAAGCAAAAGGGGGAATAATTTCCTGAACAATTTTATATTCTGGCCAGGTTCCCCCATTTTCCCTAAAAAAATCAAAACAAAAACAGCAGCTGGGGATTCTAGAGGTTAGGTTGTAGGAAGCACTTACCCAGCACACCCTTCCCAGGCCTATGCATATATATACCTTACTATTTCCCAAGATTCTATGGAAGATCTAAGATCGATGGAAACTGTTGATTGGGAGATGTGGTAGGCAGAGGGGGCCAGGAGACTTGAGCAGTGTTCATTGACCTACTTCCCCATTTCATCAAATGCAGGTAAGGCATGATGTGGAAGATCACCAAACTCTTTGCTCTAGGTAAGGCCTGAAGGAAGCCAGTTTTAATGAGTTAGACATCTCAGAGACAGGGGATAAAGGGGAGAAGATGAGGAAATGTGTGGTAACATTCCCTTGGGGATAGTTAAGTTTCAGGGGGCACATGGAGTGTATTTTGTTATCTAGAGACTTTATATATTAATCCACGGAAACTGGATGGGTGGAATCCCTCTTCCCTCAACCATTCCCAAAGAGTTTTGGCTTATCTAGCTCATCTGTCTCCTGGTCCCACAATTAAGTAATCATTGACTTGTTTCTGGGGTAGCTGAAGGAAAGGGAAAGTCTTCAGGTACAAAGAGCTAAAGTTATGATCCAAGGTCTTCCCCTTCTACTAGAAACCTCAAGCTTTGTTGTTCAGTCATTTCACTCCATTTGGGGTTTTCTTGGCAAAAATACTGAAGTGGTTTTGCCATTTCCTTCTCCAGCTCATTTTTTTCAGATAAATAACTGAGGTTAAGTGACTTGTGCAGGGTCACACAGCTTAATACATGTCTGAAACCAGATTTGAATGAGATGAGTCTTCCTGACTCCAGGTTTGACATTCTGTCCATTGTGCTATCCAACCGTCCCAGAAACCTCAAGCTAGTCGAGTTCAGACCTTCCAAACAAAAAGAGCTACCTGACATGGGTCCTAATCCTCCATATCCCCTGAAGCCCACATTCAAGTCCTTAAGGGTAGGGCATAACCTCTCTTAGCCCATGAGAAGGACCCGTGTGTGAGGGATGGAGGGGGCAAGATGCCAAGCAGATACACAGACCTATCCCTCTCCTAATCATTGTTTCCAAGGGTGGAGGGTGGTGGGGTTGGGAGAAGATGAGGGGAACTAATAGGATCATGGAGCTGGAAGGGAATCTTGGACAGTGCCACCTTAATGCAGGTAAAGAAATGAGGCTGGAAGGGAAATGATTTGCCCATCATCTAGGTATTAAGTGGCAAAAGCACATCTCCTGGACTCCAGATTCAGTCTATGTCCCAATACTCCACACTGCTCTCTCATTGTTCCTTCTGTTTCTCCTTGCAAGGGTAATCCAGAACAAGGCAAACTGTGGGGACACCCTAGACCCCCACCCCCATTGTCAGCAACTCCACAAAGTTCTCCTTTGGGGAAGGCTTGGCTTGAACTGTCTTTATAAAATGTGGACACCACTGGGAGTGTTTCAGTTTGGGATCTGTATTACACATTCAACCTTCGCCTTCTTCAAACCCTTAACAGCCCTTGTCTCATTAGAGTGGGGGTTTTTAACCTGGAGTCTGTGAACTTAAAAAACCCCAAATATATATAGCTATTTCAATAGTCGAATTGGCTTCTATTATAATCCCATGCACAGGTATCCTTTCCACATGGAGACATCATCCCCATGGTTTTGATATATGGCAAGTTGGCATAAGAAATTAATGGGAATTTGGGGAATTTTGTGGAAGCCACAGGATGACATATGAAGGCCTGTAGACAACAAAGAAAAAGTTTAGAAATTATATAGCCTATGACCAACTACTTAGTCCAAATATCACAATAAGGTAGTATTATCAATACCCCATAAAAGAAAAAAGAAAAAATTCAGACTTCTCTGGTATGTAAAGAGGATAAAGATTTTTACGTGGATATTCGAGACCATGGGGGTACTATGCCCCTAGTCCCCAACAATGTGGAAGGGATACCTGTATTTTATAAGGTAATTCTGAGGGGCAGGTAGGTGCCTCAGGGGATAGTGTCAGGCCTGGAGATGGGAAGTCTTGGGCTTCAATCTAACCTCAGACATTTTCTAGCTGTGGGACCTTGGACAAGATGCCAAACCCCAATTGCCTAGCCCTTGTGCCTCTTCTGTCTTGGAACTGATACATAGTATCAATTCTAAAACAGAGGGTATGGGATTAAAAGAAAAAAAAAACAAACAGATAAATCTGAGAACAGGTCTACAATTTTTACCAGACTGCCCAAGGGATCCATGACAAACAAAAAAAGTTAAAAAAATTAAGAATCCCTTCGTGGGTATGGTGGTAGGTGGTGGTAAAGAGGAGCTTGGGAAGAAGCAGCTTGGAACAAATATAAGGTCCGTTTCCCTAGCATCCTTTTATACTTTCCCCCCCCAACACACACATGCCTTTTGCTCACATACTGCCCTATCCCATTAACTGTCTCATGTGTGTTCACCTGGGATCCCCAAGTTGACTTTAAATCATTTTGAGAAAAAGGACAGACGGTCTCCAGTGCACTGCTTTTCAGACTCACAGTCCTGTTGCTGGGCAACATAAACTTTCAGTCAATACCTGCTAAATTGAGCTTTCTCTATATGGATCCTCCCAGGATTGGAGCTCTTTCAGACACCCCAAAACTTGATGCTTTTTTGTAGGTTTGACCATCCATTGACCTTGTCTGGCTCCAGTATCCTTTGTACCCCACCAAAATTACAAATGTAGTAAAAAAGTACAAAAACAAAAACCGGCTTTCAGGAACCGAATCTCTTCCCAACTTCATGATTGATTCTTTTGGCCATCTCACCACTGGGCATATGAAAAAGACACAGTCAATTGTGAAGTTGGCAGGCAGCGCAGGGAGTATGCGTGGTTAGTGGTATCTGGCCAGAGGGGCTGGGAGAACTAAGGTTCCCTTTTCTCTCCGGGTTCAAAAAGGTCCAGGAATCTCAGCCATCACAGGATCCCCCCCCCCCCCCCGGAGGGGAGGGGAAGGAAGAGGCCGTAGGATTTCTGGGATAGGGTGAGGGGCAGAGAGAGGGGTCTCACGTGCCTCTCGGGCTGTTGGCTTTATTATATTCGTTCATCAGCTGTTCATAAGGCACAGAGAGCTCAGATTCTGTGCTGGTAAAAGTGGAGTCATCCGAGGATGGGAATTCCCCCAGGTTCAGGGGCATTTCTGCCTCAGCCTCCTCCCCTTCTCCCTGTTCTTCCCCTTCCTCCCCAGCTAAATTGTCATCCAGAGATGACTTAGAAGTGTCCTCATCGGAGAGGCCCCCTTCCTCATTCACAAAGGTGATGTTGGCATTCTCGAAGATGAGTGGGCGGCAGTCCCGGGCATCCCATGCTTCGCTCTCCTCCTCGCTGATCCGGTCCAGCTGGTTGACAAATACCGTCGTGGTAGCATTGGTGTTGTCACCTAGGGGTCCCTCCCCAGCTTCCCCACTCTGAGACCTGGACACGTGGCCTTTCAGTCTCAGTGTCTGCGATACCTCCTCGTAGCTGGGCACACGGGTTTTGGTATAGATCGCCAGTGGGCCCACAGGGGCAGGTGGGAGGGCAGCCCTTCCACTCTCAGGTCCCACTGCTCTCTCTCCACCTCCCCCACTCGTCTTCAGGCCCTTCTTTCCAATCTGCTTAATCAGGTCATTGTAGGTCTCCTCCTTCTTGGACAAGAAACTGAAAATATTGATGTCCTTGGCACCCCCACTGGCTGCCATCTGTAGGCTCTTCTTGGAGTGGGGGGAGCTTTCAAAGGACTCCTTCCTTCTCCGCCGACGTTTCTTGATGGCTTTGTGGACTTCCACAAACATGCTCACCTTCCAGTTCACAAACAGGGATAGCCAGGCTAGCCCTAAGTAAATCCACAGCTCCACAAAGTAGCGATAGAGGGCATGGTAGTTGGCATCAGGATTGACCCCTGGGAGAAAAGAGGGAGAGCCACAAAGGTCAGAGAAAAAACAGTCAGACTTCTCATTGGACTATATAACTCAGAGCTGGAAGGGACCCTGAAAACGGATTGAGGAAAACCTAATGCACAACTTCAAATTAAAATACATTTTTAGTATTTTATACATAATTATATATAAACATATCTTATATATAATTATATATATTTAAAAATACATTTAAAATACATTAAAAAACAAACTCTCCTTTTTACAAATGGGGAAACCGAAGCAGAGTTTAAAGTGATTTGTCTGGGGTCACAAAATTAATCAATCGAACCCAGGTCTTCCTGATAACAAGCTCAGTGCTCCAGCCAGTGAAGGCATTTGGCTGTCTTCAGGTTCAAAGATCAAACCTCCACTTCTCACCAATAAAAGAGAAGGAAAGAGTTGTACATTCTTAAGAGGAGTAAAGTGCAAAGGACATGAGACTCAAGGATTAGAAGACATGTCACTAACTTCCT
Source organism: Monodelphis domestica (assembly GCF_027887165.1). Taxonomy (NCBI): domain Eukaryota; kingdom Metazoa; phylum Chordata; class Mammalia; order Didelphimorphia; family Didelphidae; genus Monodelphis; species Monodelphis domestica. The sequence continues at coordinate 278,942,713 of NC_077228.1, forward strand.
GGATGACTTTGGGTAAGTCACTGCACTTTTGGGTCTCATGTATTAAGTGATAAGAGTTAGGCTGACTAAATAAAGGGGTAATTGTGACTCTTCTAGTTTGGACTCATATGATTTTCTCATCCTAAGAGTCATACCTGAATATCCTAGGCTGTAGGTGAGACTAAACGATATGGATAAATCCAAAATGGATTACAAAAATCTATGAATGGGGAAGGGTGGGAGCACAACTGGGTGGCTCAGTGGTTTAACAGCCAGGCCTAGAGATGGGAGGTCCTAGATTCAAATCTGCATTCAGACATTGCCTAGCTGTGTGACCCTGGGCAAGTCACTTAATCCCCCACTGCTTAGCCCATACCATTCTTCTACCTTGGAACCTTGGAATAGTTAGTCTCAATTCTAAGATAGGGTAAGGGTTTAAAAAAAAATCTATGAATCATCCAAAAACCTCACAACTTGGCCTTTGTCCTCTACTCAATCTAAGTCAAGAATGCGAAACTTTTTTTTGATAAGTTATCTCTGTTCTGAGCACCTGAGCAAAGATTTTGTACTCACAGATCTTGGGATTGTAAGGCTCACCATCAACTGCTCAGTACAGATTATGGTGGTCCCTGAAACATTTTCAGAGATTCCATAAAATAGAATTAGAAGACATTTTTTGGCTATTAAAATACTTTTCTACTTTCTATTTATTTGTGAGAATCTGAATTTTCTTCATATGCTTCAGTGAAAATAATTTCCCATAAAATTGAATGCAGAAGCAGATAGGAGAATCCAACTGTCTTCTATCAAACCAAATATTAAAGATATTTGTACAAACATGTAAAAAAATGCCACCCTTTTCACTACATTTTTTTTGGGAAAATAGTTTTTTTTAAATAAAATTATCTATGTTAACAAGTAATGGGCTTTTAATTGTAAGTTTAAAATTAATCAATAAATATTGATAATTAAAAATAAATACTTTAAAAACTGATCAATTTTTATTTCTGGTAAACACTGAAAGATATAATAGACATAATTTTTTTTTTTAAACCCTTTCTATGTGCCTTAGAATGGATCCTAAGGTTTGACTCTGGACAAGTCACTTAATCTCCATTGCCTAGACCTTACTACTTACCTGCTTTGGAAACAATATACAGTATTGATTATAAGACCGAAGTTAAGGGTTAAAAAAAAAAAGAATCAATACTAAGTATTGGTTCCAAGGCAGAAAAGAAGCAAGGGCTAGGTAACTGGGGTTAAATGACTTGCCAAGAGTTACAGACCTAGGAAGTGTCTGAGGCCACATTTGAACTCAGATCTCCTGCCTCCAGTCTGGCTCCCTATCCATTAGACCATCTAGCTGCCTCCTTAATAATTTTTTTTTAAAGAATAAAAAGGGTCCTGAGTCTAAAACATTTGAGAGGTATTGACCTAGTTCAACCTATATCTTAACAAGAATGCTTCTCTCTAACACACACTAATGTCTGCCAGACCTGCCACCTCCCATGGTAGCACTTTGGTCTAAAACAGGATTATTAGAAACTTATTAATTTGTTAGGAAGTTCCCCTGACATAAAGCATCAGTCCGCCTCTCTGCTTCTTCCATTCATTACTTCTTGTTAGACCTTCTGGAGCCCAGCAGAATAAATCTAATCCCCTTTTCCAAAAGGAAATTTGCAGGAGCAAATATTTGAAGGCAGCTTCTCATGTCCTCCTTGAGTCTCCTCTTTTCCAGGCTAAACATCCTCAGTTCCTTTGATCAATTTTCAAGTGGCTTCCAGTTTATCACATCCACATTCATTTTCATTTGGTCCATAAATATTTGCATCCTTCTCCTCCCAGAAGTTGCTCAGATTCCTGCTTTTCCCTTTCTGGCTTCCCACTTATTGAAGAGCCTCACCTCCATCAAGATGCAACTACAGATACCACGAAAAAATTTCTAAATGACCTCTGACTCTCAAGACCCTCTGCCCCAGTCCTCTCTTGTTGCCTTAAGTTTCTCTTAGTTTCTGAACCTGCTAATATTTACAGCTTTGCTTTTAAATAATGTATAAAGGTCCTATCTCCTCATTAGACTATAGAGAAAATTTGGTTCTCCATCAAATGGATGAAGCTCCCTGAAGAAGAGAATTGGAGCAAACTTTTAAAAACTAAAACATTTCCCCCCAAGTATTTATTCTTTCCTTCCTCCAAACAACCAAAAATAAAACCCCTGTGACAACTGGTCAGTCAAGAGGCATTTAAGTCCTTACTCCGTTCCAGGTTCTTTGCTAAGCTCTAGGGACAAAAACAGAGTCAAGCAGTGTAAATTCGAGTTGGGACAAACTTAAAATTTGAGAGCCATCCTAGCAGTGAAACTCAATGACTCAGTACTTCCTTTTTTCCATCCTTCCTTAGGAGTCATCCCTGATCCCTGGACTTGGATGATAATAAGCTTGTTATGTATACTGCAGAGGGGAATCCCTGTGAAGGTACAGGTTGGACTACTTGCCCTCGGAGGTACCTTCCAACTCTTTTGTGTTTCTGTAGAAGCTGTGACTCAGCTGGTCGTTTTCTGTCATCCTGGGTATCTAAAGCTACCCTTTATAAGGAAGTAGGTTTGATGTGGAATGTTCCTTTTTTTCTTTTCCCTGTTCCAACTGCCCTCATTTCTTCTCACTGCTCTACATGTGGCCCTTCAGAAAGGTGCCCACGTTGGAAGATGCATACCCAATTACAAAGAAAAGAAATAAGGAAGCAACAAATGGAGAGTCAATTCAGAAAAACAAGCAATGAACAGATAAAAGATAAAAGTATGTTCTGTACAGGACAAGGGTCAAGTACATTATGAGAGGGGGGTGGATGGGGGTGGCAGGCACTCAAATGATTTCCTGTTGAGACAATGGGGCCAGAGCTTTATCACTCTCTGGATGAGACTAGGAAGAGTGGGGGTAGGTAGAATAAGTGGCATTGGAAGTACTCAAGATTATTTTCTTGGATCATGAGTATATATTCTAAGTATCTAAGCAAAACCTTAGAAAGGTCTCTGGTACCCTTCATTTCTGGGCAGCTAGATGGTATAAAGATGGGATTAATTCTCCCCTACCCATTTTTAGCTTTAATCACCAAAATAGTATACACCCCACTTATCCTTAAGTCTGGGGAGGTCTGTGCTATAGTGGGTGACGAATCAGAAACCCACTGACTGTCCCTTGGGCAGTCCTAAGCAAAACTATACTTTCAATTGGTCCAAGTAAAGTGGAAGGAAGGCACAGGAAGTGATGAAATGAAGGGTTTTTAAAAGTGGCAAGAACTTCCTGTGACCAGCTTTCACCCTGGAACTTGACCTTGAAGGAGCTCTGGCTTGGGACCTTGGACTGCTCTTCAATCTTCCCTTAGAACTACCATGTGGGTGAATGGAAAAGGCTGATTTCCTTTCCTGGCTTTTCTGGAGTTTCTAGCCTCCAGAGAGGCCCCTTGTCTTGATGGAGCCCTCAAAGCTAAAATCCTTGCCTCTGAAGCCCTGCCTGGTTCAGACCAGGTCAGAGTAAATATCTACTCTTTCTCATTTCCTTACTTTCACTCTTTCCCTCTATTTTATAAATAAATTGCCATAAAGTCATTCTGACTTGATTAATCATTTCTGTCAATCACACTCATAGAGTCCAACCCTTTAATTTTTAGCCCTTACAATGGTATGGCAGATAGAGGCTGGATCTAGAAGTCAGGGAGATTCATCTTCATGAGTTCAAATCTGATCTCAGACATTATTAGTTGTGTGACTCAGGACAAATCATTTCACCCTGTTTGGCTCAGTTTCCTTATCTGTAAAATGAACTGGAGAAGGAAATGGCAAACCATTCTAATATCTTGTTGTCAAGAAAAGCCAAAAAGGGGAAAGGGTCTTGCACAAAAAAAAATCTATAGCTGCTCTTTTTTTGGTGGTAAAAATTTGGAAATTAAAAAGATATCCAGCAATTGGGAATGGCTGGGCAAGTTGTGGCATATGATGGCAATGGAATACTATTGTGCTATAAAAGAATGATTTCTGAAAGATCTGGAAAGACCTATGTGAACTGATACAAAGTGAAATAAGCAGAACCAGGAGAACATTGTATGCAGAAACAGCAATACTGTGGAATTGATCAACTGTGATAGACAGCTATTATTATTATATTATTACAATGATCCAGGACAATTAATTCTGAGGGACTTATTACAAAGAATGCTATCCACCTCCAGAGCAAGAATTGTTGGAGTCAGAATGCAGATGAAAGCACACAATTTTTCAGTTGTTTATTTGGGTTTATGTTTTGGGGTTTTGGTTTTATTATTCACTTACAAAAATGAACAATATGTTAATATGGAATCACCTGCCAGCACTGGGAGGGGGAAGGGAAGGGAGATAAGTTTGATTATATAACTTAGGAAAACTTGTTTAGAAATTTTTTATTACCTGTAATTAGTTAGTAAATATATATTTTAACATAATTACATACATAATTTTAAAAAGAAAGAAAATCCCAAATGGGATCACAAAGAGTTGGATATGACTGAAAAACAACTGACCACGCAATTTGTGGCAAGATAAAAAAGCTCCTCTAGCAAAGGACTCCAAGATTTCTTTTCATATCCCTTAGTAGGCTTTAGAACCAGGTCCTGGCATTCTGTCTGAGAGATAAGGGAAGGTAAGAAGGAAAGGCAGAAGAAAGGGATATCAAAGGAAGAAAGGAAGAGAGAGAAGGAGGGAATGGGGAATCTGTCCAATCATACCTGAGGAGAGGGGAGGGAGAGAGAAATGAGATGGAAGTAGATGAGGAAAAAATAGGAATATAAAAGTTTGAGTAGGGAAATGAGGAAAGTGTGAAGAGAAGAAAGCAAAAACAAGAATGGAAGTAAAGTAGGAGATCAGGATCAAAGGAAGAATGTGTAAGAGAAAGAAGAAACCAAGAAGAAGGAAGAGTCAACTTACCCGCTACAAAGTCTCCAAAGCCAATGGTGGAGATGGTAATGAAGGAATAGTAGAGGCCTTCAATGTAGTTCCACTCCTCAGTCACCATGAACACAAAGGGAGGGATCACTAGGTGCACTAGCACCCCCCAAATGATGAAGATGGCTGTGCAAGTTATCTGAGCCTTCCTCTGTTTAGGGGTAGAGAAAGAAAATAAGGAAGTTCAGTCTATTCAAGACCTAGAAAGTCAAGGACAAAGATTCCAGTATGCTCTGAAAGGACTTACCCAGCCTGGTCTACAGAATCCCAAGAAAGTTATTGGTAAGTGATAAATCTCAGGTGGAGAAGCCCAAGGTAAAGAAGCAGGCAGAGGAATCTCCACCTCTTTATTCTCTGGACTACAAATCCTATGCTAGCATTTCTGTTCTCAGCCTTGATACGTAATATGGCACATTCACCTTCTTCTTTACCATCCCTTCCTTCAAAACTGAGTTCTTTCTGCCCTTTCACATCAATTATTCAAAACCTGGATTGTAGAGTTCTAACTCTAGAGTCAGAAGATCTGGGTTCAAATCCCAGGTCTTCCAGGGAATTTTATCTTTCCAAGTCTCAGTTTCCTCAAAGGGATTGGGCTAGACTATCTTCAAGCTCTAACCTTTTATGATCTTCCTACTCCTGCCCTCAAAATGGGAGGTAAGTGTGGGTTGAGGTAAGTGTGGGTTGCTCCCCAGGGACCAAGCAGGGAATGGCAAAGGGGGTACCTCTTTACCTAGTTCCCCAGGCATGCCCCAGCAAGGAGACCAGGCTCATCAGGCTTTCAGGAAGGGAGTCCTGCAGAAGCATACATACCAGGCTCACACCCCTCTTGGTGAGGAACTGCCCCAGTCTTTTAGCTCGTCCCCCGAAGAACTTCCCCAGGGCACTGATCCAGGTCAAGCAGAGGGGAACCCCAAAGAGGCCATAGAAAATGCAGAAAAGGCGTCCGGCAGGTGTCTTGGGGGCTACATTTCCGTAACCTTTGGAAAGAAAAAGGAGTCAGACAAAAGTAATCCCTTTTTTGTAAAAGGATTCAGTGGGAAAAAAAGAGAAAGTTTAAGAAGAATATTGATGTGATAGGAATGAGTTGAGAAGTCTCCAAAACCTGATAAATTCCAGTCCCTTCCTCCCCTACAATAGCTCACGGCATACCCAAGCCTTCCGGGATTTACAGTTTGTGTTCACTTCTGTCTATCAGAACCTCTGGCTAAGATTTAATCTCAACACCTGCTGTCAATTATTTATTTTGACTAATTATCTCCATTCTCTGGTGGAGGAGCTCCTGGAGGATAGGGACAACATGTTTGCCTCTGTCTTCCAAATAAATGCCCAATCTTAAATTCAGTAATTTTTGGTGAGTTGTGTCAGACTCTGGGAAAAAAAGCTCTTTTCTTGGGAGTCCACAGGAGGGCATTGAAAGGGCAAAGGGTGACTAATCTTTTTGTCTGGCAATTGAGAGCTCCCAAGACCTTGTCTAGTCCTTGGATAGCCCTTCCTGGAAGCTCAGCTGATGGGATAGAGGAATGGATACATCTGAAAGATCCCCAATAACCAGGAAGGCATGTGAGGCATTGCTCCTCAGCCTAGATGCAGAATGACATACCAATGGTGGTGATGACTGTGGCAGCAAAGATGACAGCATTTGGCCAGTTCCAATTATTGAAGGTCTGGTTCCCTGTGATAGCCACACCCTGCCCAGCAGCATCAGATACAACCTGGAGGGAGAGAGGAGAGAACAAAATGGTGAGAATTCAAACAAGAAAGGAAGGAATAGATAAGGGGAGATCAGCCTCAAGGGAAGAGCCTTACAGGAAGCAAATTTCCTACTCCAGATACCCAGAAGTTTTTTTTTTTTGGGGGGGGGGGAGCTAAAGAGCCTCATCATTTCCCTTTGAGGCTAGCAGACTTAGCTCAGAGCTGGGAATTTCCCAGCTAGGTGGTAAAATTATTTGTTATTATGGCCATCCCCACTCCCATTTATCCTACTTCTAGTTGCTAAATCAATGAAGTTTCCACACCACAAGATGGATTTTTAATATGGTGGAAAGAGTGTCAAGTCAGAAGGTGGCATGCTACAGAGAACAATGTATGCTTATGGAACCAGTTCCTGGTATTACAGTCAATAAACATTTTTTAAGCACCTACTATGCTGTCAGAGACTCTGCTGATTGGGGGGATACAAGGAAAGGCAAAAGACAGTCCAGGTTCACATGTATTAAACACCTACTAGGTGTCAGAGACTGCTGAGTAGGGGGATACAAGGAAAAGCAAAAGACAATCTCAGCTCACATTTATTAAGCACTTATTAGGTGTTAGAAACTGTTAAGTAGGGGGATTCAAAGAAAGGCAAAAGATGGTCCCATTTCTCAAGGAGTTCACAGGCTAGTGGGAAAACAACTGCAAACAGAGATGTACAAATAAGATACAGACAGGATCAACTGAGGATAATCAATAGAGAGGAGGCACTAGAATTAAGAGGGCTAAGAAAAAGCTTCCTAAAGTTGGGGTTTTAGCTGGATTTGAAGGAATCAGGGAAGTCAGAAGGGGGACATGCAGAAAATTCCAAGCAGAGGGGATGGATAGTAAAACAAACAAACAAACAAAAAAACCCAAACCAAATAGGGAGACAGAGTGTTTTGTTCAAGCGACAGCAAGGAGACCTGAATCATTGGATCACAAAATATTGTTTAAAATGGGTAGTATAAAGTACAAGAAGACAAGAAAAATAGGAAGGGGTCAAGTCATAGAAGGCTTTGAATGCCAACAAACAATTACAAACAAATGAGAAGTGATCTGGTCAGACGTACATCTTAGAAGAATCACGTAGTAGCCAAGTGGAAGAGGAACTGGACTGGGAGAGATTTGTGGCACAGAGACCAACCAGGAAGCTATTGCAATAGTCCAGGTATCAGGTGATAAGAGTCTTCAAATCTTGTCCCCGATTGTCTACTATCTGTGTAACCTTGGACAAATCATCTAACCTTTAGGCTTAGTTTCCTCATTTGAAAAATGAGGAGATTGGGACAGATCAGGTCCTTCACCGGACAGATAGCCTTTAAGGTGTCCTCTTTCCCTAACCCCTTTTAGTGCTAGATCTAAGATCAGACTTCAGCTCTAACACTTAACTAACTGGACAGACCAGTTAACATTCCTATTTCTTATCTACTAAAATGGAAGATTTTATTACTTGCACCAGTTACTTCACAAAAAATCATGCGGATATCACTCTGCAATCCTGAAGGTACTCTATTAGAGAGAGCTGTCACACACAAATATCACTGATATTTGCCTTTCGGGAAGGATCAGAAGTAAGTCCTGATAAGATCAAAGGTCCTTACTTCTGGGCTAGGAGAAAAGAAAGGTTTAGAAGGATCACAAGATTTACAATCTAAAAGTACCTTAGAGATCATCTAGTCTAACTAACCCTCTCATTTTCCTTTAATAATAAAAATAGCTCACATATATACTTCTGTTGTTGGGTCATTTCATTTGTGTCTGACTCTGTGACCCCGTTTGGGATTTTTTTTGGCTAAGAAATTAGAATGGCTTGCCATTTCCTTGTCTAGCTCATTTTACAGATGAGGAACCAGAGGTAAAGAGGATTAATTAAAAGATGTGCCTATGGTCACAAAGCTGCTAAATGTCCGAGAGCAGATTTGAACCCAGGAAAAAGAGTCTATTTATTGATTTTGAGTGCCCTAATTATATTTATATAGCGTTCATTATGTGTCAGGCACTGTGCTAAGTGCCTGATAATTATTATCTCATTTGGTCCTTCTTATAACAACCCAGGGAGGGTTTAATCCATTTTACAAATGGAGAAAAGGAGGCAGACAGGTCAGGGTTATACTATTAGTACTTGTCTAAGATCATATTTGAACTCAAGTCATCTTGACTCCAAGCCCATTGCGGTATCCATTATACTTTCTGACTATTTCTAGTAAGGGAATGTTGAGTCAAGGACCCAGCAGGGTAAGTCCCAAATGAGAAAGGAACAAGATCTACTCCTGACTCTAGTCCTGGGGTCCAAGATATAAGCCCCACATCCTCCCTCATCTCATTTGCAAATAAAGTAACTCGGGGAAAGCCTTCAGCCTCGAAGACACTGGCTGAAACATCTAGATGGGACTTTAATGAAGGAAAAGGCGAGGTTAGAGGGGAGAAGGAGATGGAGGGAGGGGTGTCAAATTCAGAGCCCAGGATGAGATTGCACAGAACTTTTATCATTCTTCTCCCACTACCACACCCCTAGCTTGTGTCAGCTCCAACTCCACTGACGTTTGTTGGGGAAAAAAGCAAAAGGGTGGATTTGTTGGACTGGAATGTGCAGTTTAGAGATACCGTGAGGGAATCCATGTAAATGGATACAGTATGTTCTTTAAAGAATTTTCCAATTAGATGTGCTGGTCCAACAGGCCATCAACACTGTCTATCATCCATTCCTCCACAGAGACACAATGGTTAGGAAGATATGAGCAGGGACAAGGGGAGGTGGAAGACAGGCAGAAAATAACTGAAATATTTAAAATTATATTTACATTATTTAAATTTAATTCTATTTAAATTTATTAAGTTCAATATAATTTAATATATGTGAATATCATATAAATAGTAATTTATTAAATTAAACCTTGTTATTGTCCAATTTTTTCAGTTGTGTCAGACTCTTCATGACCCCATTTGGAGTTTTTTTGGCAAAGAGACTACAGTGGTAGACCATTTCCTTCTCTAGCTTATTTACAGATAAGGAAACTGAGATAAATGGGGTGAAATGACTTGTCTAGAGTTATACATTTTGTAAATGTTTGAGGCCATATTTGAACTGAGGAAGATGATTCCAGGCCTGGCACTCTTATCTGCTGTACCACCCTAGCTACCCTGCAAATTAAACTTATTATATAACATTATATTAAATCTGATTTAACATAATATATAAATGTATTAGAATATATACTTATATATGTAGAAAAATAAAATGTTCCCTGTCCTCAGGAAGTTCACAGTCTACTTTAAAGATGTGACAAGACATAGGCCAAACAATTGAGGAAAATATAAATGGGTGAAAAGTGAAAGATGTTTCAAGGTTTGCTTTGGGACTGGTCAGAAAGCACTAAGTACAATAAACTGGGCTTTTATACCCTGGAAGATGGAGGGAGGAACCAGTCCAATGCTTGGGGCAAATGATGCAATAGAGAGAAAGCAAAACTGCTCAGCTGTGAGTTTCTTTCTTCTCTATCAAAGAGAAGGATCTTCAGAATGGAAAGGATAGAACAAATATGGTTAGGAGGAAACTGAGGTCCAAGATAGGTGAGAAGATAGCCTTAATTTAAATCTCTAGGGCAGATGACTTCCATTCTAGGGGACTTAAAGAACTTGGCAAACATGACCAAAGAACCACCACTTTCAGTGATCCTCAAGGAAATAGAAACCTGGATAAGGGCCAGAAGGTAAGAGATGGTCAATTTAAATGACCCAATTCACTGCCTGTTTGTCTACTCCTCCCTCCTTTCCTCCCCCAAACTACAGACAGGTAAGATTGATTCCTAGGCAAAATTATAACTTAATTAAACATCTTTGAATATTTAGTCTTAGTGTTGATCAATAGAAGCCAATATGGGTTCACTGAGACAATTTCTTCAGTTCCTGATGGGATTTCACTGAAATGATCTATCAAGAGAGAATAAAACCTTTCCACATTTTACTAGACAGTCTTTATGCCAGTGTCAGAAATTGCACTTCTGGCTTCACTTTTCACTCTCTACTTTTTCCACCAGCATCTTTCTCACCCTGGAGATGCCTCCACTCGTCAGTCTTCTCTTTCAACTGTCCAGTTGCTGATTTGGACCAACATTTCATGAGGCACACGAAAGAGTCTTCACTACCAACTCCATTCCTAACTTTTGGGACTTTTTCATCTCCTCCTCATCTAGCATCCCTCACCCCTGCACAGTGATTCCTTTGCTATCCAGCTCCTCTTTATTTGCTGTCTTTTCCCATTAAAATGTAAACTCAGTGAGAGTCAGAACTGTCTTCCTTTTGCTTTTTTTTTTCTGTAACCCTAGCACAGTGCCTAGAACAAATATACATTGAATAAATGTTTTATCTATAACTGTGTGGCCAAGCTTCTCATTATGAGCGAGGCTGGTCCTTGGATGAATGATACACCCACATTCCACTGCCAGGCCTGTATTTCCAGCTTGCTAGGACCTGTTGGTACTCTTCACTGGCATGGTTCCTGAGGATCCAGGACTATAATGAGGCACCAGAGGGAGGACTTTAATAGATTTCACTACGAACAAGTCATGCCAAATGTGAAGATGGATGGTTTAGTGGAATGAGCACTGGATAGTCAAAAAACATGGAGTTTAGTCTTGTGTGACCTTCGGCAAGTCACTGAGGCCCCTTCCTTTGTAATAAGATTTCTTAATTCCAAATCTACTGCCCTTACCATTAAATCAGTGTTTTTCTACCCTTTTCACTTTACCAAGTGGTAGCTACTTGTGTGGTCGAATAGGATTGAGTACCATTTATTTCCTTCCTGCCTTGGTCATAACCCAAAGGAAAATGCCTATAGGCCAGGTCCTGGTATCTGAGCTTTATTTATTTGTTTTTTAGCACTTTGTACCTTGGTTTAAATGAAATTAAATTAAATTACATTTCTCCCCTAAGACGAATAATGCTTCAATTTTTTAGCAGTCACTTACATGTTAGTATAAATAAATTTCAAATCATTTCTCATAGCCTATTTAGTCCAGAGTCAGGGTGATGATAGAAAGAGAAAATAAAAGAGACAATTAGCCAGTGGGAAGGAATAAAGGGAATTAAGAGAGACCACTGAAGACATTTAAGAGATATGGTACAGAAGAAATATAATCAAAGGATGTGTGTTCAAATTTTAGCTCTACTTTAGCTTACTATGTTAAGTCACAAACCCGGACGTTATTTTCTTTGGCTCCATAAAGAAGATACCCAATTAGATAGCATGACTCTCTACCCACTCATGGACATCAGTTGCTTTCTGATGTTCCTTATATGGCCAGATTTATGATTCTATGACTATTTCAAGGGCTTCCTTGCCCTTGGCAACCTGACTGCTCATTTGACCCATATCAGCACACAAAGCAATTTGCTTTATAACCCCCTTCAGCCCCTTTCCTTATCAGTCTGGCACAGGCTTTACTCTCTCTATTCTCATTTTTGTCAGTACAAGGTTCTAATAAGGCCCCAGAGTTTGGGGAGGAGTCAGGGATGAGAGTCCCTGGAAGATTTTAGCCCTGTGAAAGTCACTTCTTTTTAATTTTTTTTAATTTGTAATTTAATTTTAAATCTGTCCTTTTAATTTTTTAAGCCGTTGTTTTTCTGAGGGGTGCCACAGTTTTCATTCTAGTGGATGGATGGAGTCTCTTTGTGGACACACAGCTTCCCAAGAAATTGGGAATATAAATGTATTTTATATATAAATATATTCCCATATATTACATATATGAGAATAGTTATTCTCATATATCTTTTATACATATGAGACTAACTCATGTTATGATCAATCCTGGCCCAGGGGTGAGTGGAACTTCAGAGGAAGATGGAATGAAGAAAAAACCCTTTCAGGAGCATTTTGAGGGATTCGATTCAACAAGGATCTTAATTAACTACCTTCTTTATGCCAGGCAGTGTGCTAGTCAAGGGGGATAGGAAGATGAGGAACAGATATACTTCCTGCCCTCAGGGAACCTAAAATTCCCAGATCATAAGCTTAAAAGCTGGAGGTTTGGTCTAAATGTTTCATAAAGAAACTGAGGCTTAAAGAGAAGAGATGCAACTTGTTCCATGGCATGATCTATGGAGTGCCAAGTAGGAAAATAAATACAGTACAGGAGTAAATAGGAGAATAAATACAGTAGGTCCCCCTTATCTATGGTTTCGATTTCCCCAGTCTCAGTTAGCATCTGCCCAAGGAGGTGGTCTCTGGAAGTCAATTTTTCTGCTTTCACTTGAAAGATTTTTTTTTAAGGTAGAGACAGGGAGATTGAGAGGCCATGAAGTGTTAAGTCAAAGGGCACAAGTAGGGAGAGAGAACATATTAATATACAGCAAAGTTAACAGGTGATAAAAGTTAAAGCAAGGGGTAGCTAAATGGCTTAAGGGACTGAGAGACAGACCAAAAAGATGGGAGGTCCTCTATTCACATCTGACCTTCCAAGCTGCGAGTCCCTGGGCAAGTCACTTAACCCCTACTGCCTAGCCCTTATTGCCCTTTTGCCTTATTGGTTCTGCCAGTATTGGGTCTAAGACAGAAGGTAAGGGATAAAAAAAAAGTTAAAACAAAAGCTATCCATAGTTTCAGACATGCACTGGGGAGTCTTGGAACATATTCTCCCAGGATAAGGGGGTACAGTACTATATAATATATATGCTATATTTTGTTATTACTGGATTTAATGTTGTTAAATCAAACTTTATTATATATGTATGTATACATAGAAGAAAATCACATTATAATATTTGTATAGCCCAATGGAATTGTTTGTCGGCTCTGGGAAAGGAGAAGAAAAGAAAATGTATCATATAAACCTGGAAAAATATTTTTTTTAAAAATTACATTATATAGGGGGTCAGCAGGTGTTCGCTTATATCCTGGAATATGGGGAAGAAAACATACATTTTGTTTAGTCATTTTTTAGTCACATCTGATTCTTTGTGACCCTATATGGAGTTTTCTTGGCCAAGATTTTGGAGTGGTTTGCCTTTTCTCTCTCTAGTTCATTTGACAGATGAGGAAACTGAGGCAAACAGGATTAAATGACTTGCCCAGAGGCACACAGCTAGTGATTTGCCATTTTTTTCCCTCCAGCTCATTTGATAGATGAGGAAACTGAAGCCAATAGGAATAAGTGATTTACCCAGGGTCACAGAACTAGGAAGTATCTGAGGTCAGATTTGAACTCAGAAAGATGAATCTTCCTGACTCCAAGTCTGGGATTCTGTCCACTGTGCCACTTAGCTTCCCAAAGTACCATGTAAATGTGACCCACGGTTACCAGTTTTTTCCTCAGCTGCCAAGGGAACCTATTTATCATTCACACTCTACTTGTAATATAGGATTTAGAGCATGAAAAAAAAACAAAACAAAAAAACCCCACAACTTTGGAGTTCATCTATTCTAACCATTTTACAGAGAAGGAAACTAAAACTTGGAGAGGAGAATTGACTTGTCAAAAATTCAAACATGAAGAAAATAGCAAGCCCAGGACTAAAACCTATGATTTGGCTCCAAAATACAGTGTTCTTATACCACATTGCCTTTGTATACATAAAGCATTTGATAAATGCTTTTTCATTTATTTTGTTTCATTTCATTCATCTGTTTCATATTAGATTTCAAGCTCCTTGAGGGGAGGGGCTGTATCTTGCCCTTTATTGCATCTTTAATGTTTATTGTTGAGCATGTGCGTAGTAGGTGCTTAAAAGGTTACTGAATGAATCCATCTATTCCTCCATCTATCCTGAACAAGAATGTCTTGACTACTGCTTCAATCTTGGGGAATTACAGCAAGACAGCTAGTATCTTGGTGTAGCTTAAGGAAGACAAGAGAGACACTTTTAGAAGCTCTACTGAAGATTGGGGGGAAGGCAGCTTGGAGGTTTGGTGGATTGACCCAGGCCTGGTGTTGGATTCAGATCTGGCCTCAGATACTTCCTAGCTGAGTGACCCTGGGCAAGTCACTTTACCTCAATTCCCTAGCCCTTACCATTGTTCTACAGGGAAACCAATACTTAAGTATCGATTCTAAGATAGAAGGGAAGAAGAAGGAAGAAAGAAGAATGAAGATAGAAGAAAGAAGAAAGAAGGATGAAGGAAGAAGGAAGAAGGAAGAAGGAAGAAAGAAGAAAGAAAGAAAACAAAGCCACATAAGACATCATGGTTCAGATCTTAGTTTTGTTAACTGTGTGGGAAGCTAGGTACGATGGCCCCTTCTGTACAGACCTTCAGTCTAGTCTTTATTCAATGTTCCTTCCATTGGCACCAGACTTTCTCTTGGAATGAAAGAGGTAGCAAGCTTTGCAACCTTCACAGTAAAAAAACGCTCTGTGAGGCTAGACAAGGGTGGAGGGTAGAATTTGGGTGTGGAATAAACCGGTCACAGTCAGACACCCTCGAAGACAGTTTGTCCTTGCCCCAGCCCAGGCCTTGAGGTTAGAGAAGCTTCCCTCCCCAGGAAAGGGTCCAGCCAGTCCCATTCACCCAAAGCATTCTTTAACTTGGCTCTCAGAATGACACAAATCAATATTTTCATTTTCTGCACAGGCCTGGAGTTGGCCGAGGGATGGGAAAAGGGGTAAGAGGGGGACCTCAAGACAGGCTAGGCTTAGTTTTTATTTTTGGAAAGAGTTCAGACTCCTTCCTTAGTTTTCCAATTTTCTTTCAAGTGGCAGGGGCTAAGTTTGGGCGTGGGGTCCTCTAGCCCCTGCCACAAGACGAAAGAGGGGTTAAAAGGGACTCCCAATTAGTCAAATCTGTTCACTCAAAACTCTTAGCTGGAGTGTAGTCAACCTCTTGGAGAGGTAGGATTTATGCCACTGCCATGGTACCACAGGGCCAGCCCTTTCCAAAGCCAGCTCCCCAGAACTTACAGACACATCGATACAAGGTCCTGGGAATACTGGTTTTAAATTCAAGTCTTCCTATGTCCAAAACTAGCATAACACCTTTTTTCAGTCATATCTGACTCTTCATGATCCCTTTTGGAATTTTCTTATCAAAGATACCAGAGTAGTTTGCCATTTTGTTTCCCAGCTCTTTTGACAGATGAGGAAACTGAGGCCAACAGTTTAGTGACTTGTCCAGGATCACACAGGTGGCTAAGAGCCTGAGGCTGGATTTGAACTCATGAAGATGAGTCTTCTTGTTTCCAAAACCAAAGCTCTATCCACTACACCACCTAGCTGCCCTGGCTCTAATATTACCTGTGGAAATATAATACTCAGGACAAGATAATATACTGATTCCCTACCTCAAAGAATGATGTGAATAAATTCTCTATAAACCTTAAAACCCTGGTCAAATAATTTCATCTCTGTTGACCTTAGTTCCTTCCTCTGTAAAATTAGGAGGCTGAACTCAACAAACTCTAATATCCCTTCTGGCTCTAAATCTGAGGTTGTGTGATTCAGATCCTTTCTAGAGTTGTTGATAGACTACCACAGCTTGGCAGTGGCAAAAATGGGATCAAAACCCAGAGGGCAATCACCGCTCATGTCCCCACAGCACACTTCATTTTCCCATGGAGACAGGGACTGTGTGAGGCATGACTCCTTCATAATGCCAACAGAGGTGGGTAGGTCCACCATGAAGCCTTTCCTTGAGGATGAGTCCCTAACACAAATTTGTAAAGCAGATTATAGACAAACTATCTATCTATCCATCTATCCATCCATCCATCTATCCATCTATCCATCTATCTATCTATCTTATAAACTATATTTGTATATGTATATAAACTATATATATGTATATAGATATAGATAAACTAAGATTTAGAGAGGAGGAATTATTTGCCCAACCTTCCCCTACTTTAGCGTTTTGACCCAAGTGAATGCTTAAATCCCCCCCCCCCTTCTATAAAGAAGTCCCCTCTGGCCCAGAACACAGGCCTGAATGTCTCAGGTCTACCATGCTTGGCTCCCCTTACACAGGCTTAGCTCCCTGAATACACGAGGCACCCAAAGGCACCAATTTCTGCAGCTTTGCAGAAACAGCTGCCAGGAAAAACCAAAATGCATATCTTGGCTTGTATGTCCCTAGAGAAGGCAGGCAGGCAAATCTTTCCCTTTCTATTTGTCCCACCAGCAGTTCACAGGTTCTCTAACCCCAGCTGGTCCTTGGGGGATGGGGGTACAGAAGGATGCAGGCTGGGGCACCCTGTCTCCATCTGACATCTTTTGGCAATTTTAGTTCAGCTGAAACCAGCAGCAATAGCTCTGCTAGCTAGTATCCTGTGATAGCCAGCAAGACTCAGGAATAGGCTCCAGTTTCTACTAAGACTCTGGGCTGCCTGACCCAGCAAGGGAGGAAGGGAGGGAGAGAGGGAAATCTAATCAGCAAATATCCCACAATGGTGCTGGCCAGGCTACGGGATGTATGAGATGCCAAAACTAATACCATCGAGTCTCTCCATGTGGAGAGCTGGTCCCACTGGAATTGTGGAAGGAAAATGGAGCCAGGCAGGGTCAAAAGGAGAGGATTGAACAGATATGGGCAAGGTGTAGAGGCAATGGGTCAGGGGAATAAAGACCAAGAAGAAAAGGGTCAGGGCACAAATGAAGCCAGAAGTAGAAGACCTGAAGGAGCCTGGAAGGCAAAGGATTTGGGGGGGGGGGTGTAGGAGAGGGTGGCAGGAAGGGTGTACAAGAACAGGACTCCATGTCTATGGTAATAATTCCAGGGAAAATAAAGGGGGTTCTCTCCCAGTTTCTGAAGCCCAGGGGAGACTTTATCTCCATCGCCATCATCCATAGGACTATGGTCTACCTAGACCAAATAGGAAAATGCTATGTGCTGGGGAAAACCTGGCTCATGACCAGATACTTCCAGGATTCATGATGGCAGAGAGGTCATTTAGATATGATGGGGCAGAGAAGGTTGGCTTTACTTGGACTTTATAGTTCTGTCTAGACCCAGACCTGTGGGCTATTCTCTCTCATTCTCTCTCTCTCTCTCTCTCTCTCTCTCTCTCTCTCTCTCTCTCTCTCTCTCTCTCTCTCTCTCTCTCTCTCTCTCTCTCTTTTTTTGGTCTATGTACCTTTTGTTATTCAGCCACCAGTTGTGGCTGACTCTTCATGACTCCATTTGGGGTTTTCTTGGTAAAGATACTGGAGTAGTTAAGTGTCTGAGGCCAGATTTGAAGCACTCTATCCACTATACAACCTAGCAGACCATGAGCAACCAGAGGGTCCTTTATGAAGCTTTTTCTTTAAAAACAAAAACAAAACAAACAAAAAACACCTTTTTTTTGATGTTATTCAGTTGTTTCAGGCACATCCAATTCTCCGTGACTACATTTGGGGTTTTCTTGGCAAAGATACTGGAATGGTTCGCCATTTCCTTCTCCAGCTCATTTTAGAGATGAAGAAACTGAGGCAAGTAGAGTAGAAGTGATTTGCCCAGGGTCACTCAGCTAGTAACTATTTGAGAAATTCAATCTTCTTGATTCCAGGTCCAAAGCTGTATCCATTGTATCACTTAGCTGCTCTTTTTGGTTTTACATTACTTTCATTTCTTTTTCTTAAAACTATTACCTTTGTCTTAGAATTTATACCTGTATCTTTTCTGACCCCAAATTCAGCATTTTCCCCATTATATCACTTAAATTCAAGAGCGAACTCATCTTTCTAGCTCTGCTCCACTCTTCCATCTTTTAAAATGCGGGATCCAGGAGAAATAGTAGTTATAGAGCGCCAGGCCTGGAGTTGGGGGGACCTGGATTCAAATTTGACTTCAGATACTTCCTAACTGTGTGATCCTGGGCAAGCTAGCTCTTGCCCTTCTTTCTTAAAAGTTGTCACAAAGACAGAAAGTAATGGTTAAAAAGTAAAATGAGGCTGCTGGGTAGAACAGTGGATATAAAGAACAATCTGAGTTCATATTCAGCCTCAGACAACTTCCTTCTACTGTGACCCTGGGCAAATCTCTTAGCTCCTTCTATCTTAAAGTTATTGCTAAGAAAGAAAGGTTTTAAAAAATTAAATAAAATTAGTCTACTAGGTGGAACAGTGGATATAGAGAAATACACCTAAAGTCAGGAAGATCTGAGTTCAAATTCAGCATCATAGACTTCCAACTGAGTGGTCTTAGATAAGTGACTTAACTCCTTCTGTCTCCATTTTTCTCAACTATAAAATAATAGCAACTACACCTCATAGGGTAGGTATGAGGATCAAATGAGATATCTGTAATACACTCAGCATAGTAGAAAATTGATGAATGCTTATTCTCTCCCCATTCCCTTTAAAAAAAAACTTTATAAAATTAAAACTTTGCTAGTCATCTTAAAGAAACGTGATCTCCCCTCTCATCAATCAATCAATAAACATTTACTAAGCACCAACTATGCATGTCCCAGGTTCTATGTTTAAGCACCAGTGATGTAAAAAGACAAAAAATAGCCCTTGTCCTCAAGAAGTTTATAATCTAATGTAATAAGATGCAAACAAATATATACAAAGCAAGTTACAGACAGGACAAATAGTTAATAACAGAAGGAAACACTAGAATTGGAAGGTTTCCAGTAAAAGAAGCGATTTTCCTTGGGGCTTAAAGGAAGCCATGAAGGTCAGTAACAGGTTCAGAGGGAGGGAAGGCATTCTAAACATGGGGGGGGGGGGAAGGGGGAGATAGAGAAAATGCCCAGAGCAGATAAATAGTGTCTTGTTCTTGGGACAGCCAAGAGGCTGGTGTTGCTGGACCAGGTGTTGAGGGAGTGAGGTGTAAGAAGCCTGGAAAGGTAAGAGGGGGCTAGATTATGAAGGATTTTGAATGAGAGCATTTTCATTTGATTCAGGAAGCACCAGGGTCCAGAAGGCAGCAGCAGACCAGGAGAACTTCCAGGTATCAGGCAGGGCTCTGGAGAATTTCCCAGCTGCCACTTGGGTGATAAGCCATCAGAAGCAGAAAGAGAACCAAGCAATTTCTCCTGGGGGAAGGGAAGAAGGTATGTGTGCAGAGGACAGTGGGAGAAGAAAAGGCAGCAGAACTCTTAGGATCAGAGAAGGCAATCAGAGGCTTCTGACCCAACTCGAGCCAGAGGGCAACCCTGACCAGTTTCCCATCCAGCCAAGCAAGTCAAAACAGGCAGAAGCATCCAGGAAATGCCACAAACCCCGCCTCTTTAACTGGTTTCATGTGCACTGACTGCAGGTCACTGGATGAAGACTGGCACTGAGAAGTCTCATTCTTGGCACATGCATGATTTGCTAAATGTGCTTAGAGTTTGGGGCACAGTCCCCACCCCAACAGGGTCCCCACACCAACTCACACTACATCTCCTAATGGGCTTTCCCAGAGAAGTTAAACTCTGACCTCTTAGAAACTATGCATTTCTAGGTGCTTTCTTCTTTAAAAAAAAAAATCACAGAGGATGAATCCCTTGAGAGAGGCAGTTAGGCTCATGCACTTTATAAGTAGAGTGAACAATAAGGAAAGCCTCTAAAGAGGAAGACGAAGGTGAAGGCCATTGGGGAAAGAAAAGGACACAATACATTTTGAAAAGTGAGAGGACCCAAATCACAAAATGAGTAGAAGTACTGCCTTGGGTCTGGCTGCTTACTTGCACACCAATAATGGTTTTGATTACTGAGATAAGGGCTATAGTCTTAAGAAGTCATTAGGACATAAAAGGCTTGTGTTTTGTCATTTTTATAAGTAGCTTCCTACTCCCTGGGAGAGATAGATGGCAAAATGGATTGGGTGTTGGGTCTGGAGTCTGGAGGACTCAAATCTTCAAGACTTCAAGTCTTGATACTTACAAGCTGTGTGACCCTGAGCAAGTCATTCAACCCTGTTTAAGAGAGTGGGGTTATTGTGGTTGAGTAGGTTCAGTAGTGTCTAACTCTTTGAGATTCCTTTTGGGGGGATCTTGGCAAAGATACTGGAGTGATTTGTTCTTTCCTTCTCCAGCTCATTTTACAGATGAGGAAATTGAAGCCAACAGGGTGAAGTGACTTGCCATGGGTCACATAGCTAGCAAGTACCTGAGGTCGGATTTGAACTCTCTCTTCTGAATCTTCCTGACTCCAGACCCAGAATTCTATCCACTGTCCCAACCTAGATGCCCCAATCCTAAAATGATGATGGGGACTCTTTCAAAGGAAACAGAATCAGGACAACAGTTTATATAATGATTTCATTGAAAAGATGATAAACTTTGAAAGACTTGAGAATTCTGATCAAAGCAATGAATCAGGGAATGATTTAACATTTATTTTTTAGAAATAGTTCACGTGGGAATTTTGTTTGCTTGAACCTATGTATTTTATCACAGATCTTTCTCCCTACCTCCCACAGAAAAAAGGGAGAATAATAGATTTTTGTTGATTGAAAAAAGACTTAAGAGCAGGCAGAGGCAGACTAATAAATACTAGGAGTAGAAGTAGGCAAAATCATCAAGTTATTGGAGCATCTTCAGTGTTTCCCCTTTCTGTACCCCATTCCCTTACTGGCACGCAATCATCTCTTCAAGTAAATAATCTCTTCATGATTTCTTTCTATATCCACTCCCTCGTCTCAGATCAAATCTGACTATCAGGAAATAACCTGAAAGTAATTTATACTTAGTAAGGTGTATGCCTAAAGCAAATGCTAAAAGTCCCTTCCGATAAAAACAAATAGCCTCCTCTCACTCAGATAACTTTTGAGATTGCCTGACAAGTCCTGCTACCCTGAGCAAAAGCCCAAAATGTTTTTTTGTCTTTTCTCAGGACCAACCCCTATCCTAATTCTTCCTACTCAAGGGATTGTTCTGCCATTACACTCCTCCCCTTTACATATCTGAGCTCCCCATTCCCTCTGTGTTCATAAGATTTCAGAACTGGAAGGAACCTCACAGACCATCCACTCTTTGTTGCTGTCGGATCAGTCATGTCGGACTCTGTGACCCTGTTTGGGCTTTTCATGGCAATGATTAATAGAGTGGTTCCCCATTTCCTTCTCTAGTTTATTTTACAGATGAAGAAACTGAGGCCAGATTAAAACTTTGGAAGGGGAGTCTTCTTCTTGACTTTAGGTCCTATTCTATCCATAGTTGGGGAAACTGAGGCTCAGGGGTTCAGAGCTGGAAGTACCTTGGAGGGCATCTAGTCTTCCCCTTATTTTGTGGCTAGGCAACAGCAGAACCAGTATGTAAATGTAGACAGACTTTCTTCACAGGTGTGAGTGGCTTCATATCCATCTTTCTTCTCAAGCCTTAAAATAATCCCCATCAGCTCATTCACTCTTGCTCTTCTCTGCTCACCCAGAGGGAGCCTAGCGGCACTGGCCAGAAAGGAAACAACCCCTGGATCCCTGTCGTCACTTGAGGGCAAGCCAGGAATCTGTAGAAACAAAATCCTTTCCATTTGCTTGGACAGCCTTTAGGATTTCAATTTTCCACCTTATGAGTCTCTAAACCTAAACTGAAAACCGCAGAAACTAAGACGACCACAAGCAGCACAGGGAGGAAATACACACCCCTGTGTCCCCCTGGCTACCCTCCCTCCTTCATTTGCTGACCTGCCCCCTACGCCCATCATTGGCCTCTCTCCCAATTCCAGGCACTAGGGTGGAGAGGGTACAAGCAAATTCCCAGAATAGATGCTGCCTCCTCCACCTCCTCCCACTAGTTTTATCCCTGCCCTCAGCTCCCCTAGTCTCCTTTTTGCCAACTCTTCTCCTGACCTGCTGCTCATTAAGAGGTTAATATAGGGAGGTTGCAAGGCAGTTAAATGGCTCAGTGGATTGAAAGCCAGGCCTAGAAATAAAGGATCTTGGATTAAAATTTGGCCTCAGATACTTCCTAGCTGTGTGACCCTGGGCAAGTCACTTAACCCCCACTGCCTAGTCCTTACTGCAATTCTGCTTTGGAACCAATATGCAGTATTGGTTTTAAGACAGAAGATGGGAGGGAGGGAGAAGGAGAGAAAGAGAGAGGAAGAAAGGGAGAGGGGAGGATGGAGAGAGAAAGATTAATATGGGAAACTAGGCTCATACTGGGCTGCCACGTGTTTTAGGGATTCTAGCCAGCCTTGAAGTCATCTGTGGGACAAGGGTGCAAAAAACTGAAAGAATGCAGCCTCTCCTCTCTCCCTCCCTATAAATGCACTGTCACCTTTCAGCTTTCTTTTTCTGTTCTGATAGTTCATCTTGACCCATCCTGTCCAGTCGTGGGTCCTCATTGCTCGGCAGAGAGAGGCTGCTGTGTCACAATCCTGGGAATGTGTATCATGCCAGATGTGAACACTTTTTCAGCAAAAACCTCTGGATTTCCGACTTTCACATGCCTGAGAATCACCACCCAACTGCTGGTGGAACAGAGGGGGACAAAAAAGGTGGGGTGATTCCCTCCTCAACCATTGTTCCCAGGCTTGCACAGTAACCCCTTGGCCCCTTCCACCCCTTTCCAATATCTAACTGTCCAGTGACAGCGCTGAAATGGAACCTTTACTGTCAGGGGTTGACCTGGGTGGGATACAGGTTTGGGTTAAGACAAACAAAACCAGTTGGCGTTGCTTTGGGCCAGAAATGGGAAGTCAGCAGGAGTTCCCAGGCCCCTGGAGGGGGTGGAGGGAACAGGAGAAGCAGTACAAACTGGAAATCCCCAAGCATATTAACCCAGGTGATCTGTCACTTTGGATCCCAGATCCTTCATCGCTACCTCCCTTTCCCAGCCCTTCAGTACGACGTCTGGGTCTGGTGGAAAGAGCACTGGACTTAGGAGTCAAGAGACCTAGCTTCAAATCTGCTTCTGACCCTTTCTGGCTGCTAAAGCTGAGGCAAGACACTTTTGCCTTTCTAAGCCTCAATTTTACCATCTGCAAAATGGGAATTCCTAATAAAACTCACCAGGTTGTTGGGAAGAAAGCCCATACAAAAGGTCTAGAGAAATATGAGCTCTATACAATGATCTTGTTGGATGTGAATAATCTCCCCCCTCAAAGACTCCTTTTCTCTTCCAAAACCACCATTCCTTGTCATAATCACCCCTGATTTGTCTGGGAAGGCTCCCCAGGAATTAGATTTTCCTAAAGAGGCTGGGATGATGGGAAAGCTACCTTGGCAAATTGTATGTTGAGAAAGGGGAGGGAGCAGGGTTGTGGTTGGGGGCTGGAATGAACAATTCTATGCACACTTCCTTAATTCAGTTTCCAGGAATCAAGCTCGTTCAGTCATTTAACTCATGTCTGATTCTTCATGACCCCATTTGGGGTTTTCATAGCAAAGATACTGGAGTAGTTTCCCATTTCCTTCTCCAGCTCATTTTACAGGTGAGGAAACTGAGGCAAACAGGGTGAAGTGATTTTCCCAGTGTCACATAGCTAGTGGCTTTATCCAGCTCAAAGTGGCACGAAATCTCCATCTTCAATGATGCTTGAGGGATGACCCTTCCTCTTTCTCCATGGCTTCCACCAAACAATTTAATAACTTTTGGTGGACCAAACACTGTGCTAGGTTATGGGAGTAACCAAGAAAAACTACCCCCTGTCCCCATCAGAAGTCCAGGAGTGGGGATAGAGGGTGGAAGGTGAAAAACTTTTAATACTTCCAAGTCAGTTCCATGCCATGAAGCCTTTAGTGGCACCATCAACGCCAGCCCTTCCCCACCCTGGGCTCTGATGGATCAACTTTAGTCACCCCTACCCCACTCCTGGTTCCCCTTCAAGCATTTTCCTTCCATTGAAAATGGAAGCTTTATGAAAGCAGGGGCTTGTCCTTGTTTTACTTGTATTTCTCCTCACCAAAGTGGTTATGTGACACATATTGTTATTTAATCATTTACAACTCTTCTTGAACCCCACTTGGGGCTTTCTTGGCAAAGATCCCAGAGTAGTTTGTCACTTCCTTCTCTAGTTCATTTTGCAGATGAGGAAACTGAGGCAAACAAGGTTATGGGCTAGTAAGTATCTGAGGCCACATTTAAACTTAGGTCTTAGGTCTTCTTGACCCCAGGTCAGCGCTCTATCTACTATACCACCCAGCTGCTCTGACATCTAGTAAGTTTCCTTTATTGATTCCCTTATCGATCTTATTTAAACAAGAAAATACAACCAATAGAGTGAGAACACGAAAATAACTGGGGAGGGAGACTTGGAGAAGGTTTCCTGTAGAAGGTAGTACTGGAACAGTGCTTTGAAGGAAACTAATGAATTTACCAACCGGAGGTGGGAAAGGAATGGATTCCAGATAAGGGAAACCTCTTAAACAAAGAAGCCAGAGATGGAGTTCCATCAGGAAATGAGCGAGGGGGTCAATTTGGCAGGAATGGTGTGAAGGGAAGTAATAAGGAGTAAGAATGGAAAGGCAGGTGGAAGGGGGGTGGGTCAGATCATAGCAGGCTTTAAAATCTCAGGCTAAAGGTTTTGTGTTTTATCTGAGAGTCAACAAGGAAGGTTTAAAAGTTTCTGAAGAGAGAGTGTAATTTATGAACATTTTGGCAATGGGGTAGATAGAGGATGCCTTCGAAAAGAAGGAGGCAGGGAGACCAATTAGGAGACTGTCACAATAGTTTAGGAGAGCATCTTCCATCCTTTCCTTTGAGAGGCTGGGGAAGGACAGGTATGGAATACTGCATAAGAGAGGTCAGATAATTGTGTAAGGTTGGTTCGTTTTGCTTAACTTCAAGAATTTTTTTTTTCTTGTAAGAGAAGACTCCTTGGCATAAGGAAGGGAAGAAAGGACGTATGCTTGAAAATAACTTACAAGCCAGTCCTGGAGATGGGAGGTCCTGGATTCAAATCTGATCTCAGACACATCCTAGCTATATAACCCTGAACTTACCCCCAATTGCTTGGGTCTTACTGTTCGTCTGCTTTAGTATCTATTCTAAGACAGAAGGTAAGGGATTAAAAAAAAAAAGAAAATAATATAAACCCAATGAATGAGTAATATTTTTTATATGGTAGATACAACTAGAACAGCATTTAAGCATATGTTAAAGGGCCACCCTGTGCAATAGATACCATAAAGTATCATCCATAAGATAGGAGACAGAACATATATTTTTATTTCAATGTAAAATATTTTTTTGCATCAGTAAATGTGCCTTGTCCTTTCCATGTTAAAAAGCTTGACTGCTGGGTTTATACCCCAAGGAGGTAATAAGGGAAAAAAGACTTGTACAAGAATATTCATTGCTGTGCTCTTTGTGGTGGCAAAAAAACTGGAAAATGAGGGGATGCCCTTCAATTGGGGAATGGCTGAACAAATTGTAGTATCTGGTGGTGATGGAATACTATTGTGCTCAAAGGAACAATAAAGTGGAGGAATTCCATGGGGACTGGAACGACCTCCAAGAAGTGATGCAGAATGAAAGGAGCAGAACCAGGAGAACATTGTACACAGAGACCAATACACTATGGTACAATCGAATGTAATGGACTTCCCTATTAACTGCAATACAATGATCCAGGACAATTCTGAGGGACTCATGAGAAAGAACGCTATCCACATCCAGAGAGAACTGTGAGAGCAGAAACACAGAAGAAAAACAACTGCCTGATCACACGGGTCGATGGGGCTCTAAGCAATCACCCTAGGGCAAATCAATAATATGGAAATAGTAAAACCCAGTGGAATTGAGTGTTGGCTACTGGAAAGGAGTGGGAGGGAAAGAACATGAATCATATAACCATGGAAAATTTTTCTTAAATAAAATTTTAAAAATAAAATAAAATATAAATAAAAAGCTTGGTAAGAGTCTGATGAAGCAATTGCTCTCCCTTGGGCTCTCCAGCCTCACCCCCCCTTCCTCCCATTGAATGAAAAATCAAGGAAATGGGTCTCTAGATCTCAGCTGATATCAGAGGACTAAAGAGTTTTATAAACTTCACCCTGTTACTGAAGGCAAATATCAGTTTCTGAGTGGCCTCATCTCTTTCCCAATCACCCATTTCCACTTCCTTTCTGGCATGTGCCCTGAACCGTGCTAGTACAGCTGCTCTCAGTGATTCAGGAGAGGTAGGAGATGCGGTGTCTGATCTTGAGGAACTAAGCTAGAGAAGGAAGACAAATGTAAGATAGCAGAGAGTATAAGCTAAATGGTCTGGCAAGGCGGGGAGACTGAGAGAGACCCTTGTTGTCTCTCCAAACTATGAAATCTATTCCAATTTATACTCCCTTCCAGACAAGGGTTTTAAAAGTAATGTGGATGGAGACTGGGCATCCCACTACAGCCTAAGCAAAAGTCCTTGTCCCCTCCCAAGCCTGGTCCCCATCCCTAGCTAAAGAACCATAGATCACAGATCTAGTAACTTCAAAGGGCACTGTTCCAACTCCCTCAGTATCTGGAGTTTTCTTGGCAAATATACTGGAGTGGTTTGTCCTTTCTTCCTCTGGCTCATTTTATAAATGAGGAAACTGAGGCAAATAGTAAAATGACTTGCCCAGGATCATACAGTTAGCATGTTTGAGACCAGGTTTAAACTCAGGACTTCCTGACTCCTGTTTAGACTCCAGACTCTATCCACTGTGCCACCTTGCTTCCCCATAAAATGGGAAGAGTTATAGAAAATGGTTACAGATGCAGAATATAAGATGAGGGACACCAGGTCACAGAAATTTCTTACTCACTCTTCTCTCCTCATGAAGGTTTAAGTCTCTAAATGATATACACATTCCTCTAGTCCATTATTGTATTTTTTTTTTGTCAGAGAGAATAGGAGTTATCCACAAATGACCTTTTCATCCTTTGATGGCTCTCCTCATGGTCTCCTAACTGCAGTTCAGCAAACCAAATACTACCTATACAACATGATTTGGGAAGACAATCTCCTGGAAAAAGGCCTTAAGAAAGGCAAATGGAAACTGTATTAGCTTGATCTGCAGTTGAGGTTCTATGTGCCACTGTTTCTCATCCACTGGAAACAATCTCTTCCCAATCGATTTGCCAATCTCCCAAAGCTCTGTTTATTCTTTACTCTGTCCCTTCTCCTGATCATCTGGCTTCCCAAGAAGATAGGACCAGGAAAGATGTATCCCAGATACTGGGAAGGAAGATGGGAGGGAAGGAGAAAGGCCATTCTGCCAAAAATCATTTTGGAGACAAGGGTTGAAATGATGAGTCATATATGTATTAGGAATGGTATGGAGACCAGACCTGTAATTTCATTGGCAAAGGAATCCAAGTTCTCTGGATTAAGAAACTCCCACTACAAATAGAGATGAGTACCAACTCAGCAATTTATTGTTCTAGAAAGTTTCTCAGAGGTGCAGATTGATGTATGATTTTTTCACTTTCATTATCTTTCTTGCTTTTTTTTTTTTGGCAATATAGCTAATATGGAAAAATGTTTTGCATGATTTCACATGTATAATTGATATCACATTGCTTTCCTTCTAAGTGGGTGGGGAAGGGACTATAGGGAGAGAGAGAATTTGGAATTCAAATTTTTTTTACAAGCATGCTAAAATAAATAATAAATTAAAAAATAATAAAATTAAAGCTGCCCAGAGGACTGAGAAATTAAGGGACATGCCTACAATATCCTGTGGGACACATTTAAAATGTGCTAAGATGCTGAACTTGAATTCAGATTGGCTTGTCAATCCACTATGGCCCTCTACATGCTGTGTGTATGTATGTAAATATCATGCACAAAATGATCCTAAAGATAATCTCTCTGGGGCTACCCTGGAAATTCTTTTTTTTAAACCCTTACCTTCTGTTTTAGAATCAATACTGTTTATTGGTTCCAAGGCAGAAGAATGTTAATGGGTAGGCAATTGGGGTTAAGTGACTTGCCCAGGGTCACAAAGCTAGAAAGTATCTGAGGCCACATTTGAACCCACGACCTCCTGTCTCTAAGCCTGACTCAATTCACTGAACTACCTGGTTGCCTCCTACCCTGGTAATTCTTCAGTGAGAGAATAAAGCCTGAACTAGAAAACTTTACTCCTCCAAGACCCACAGGAGGAAAGGGAGAAGTGGCCCATTATAGTTTGTTGCAGTAGGATCAGACTGAGAAACTGATCTGTGCTGGAGGCAAATTTACTTAGAAAACCATAAATCACCATTACCCATATTATATTGCATTTTTGTTTATTTTGTTCAACATTTCCCACTTACATTGGGCAGCTATTTTCCCCCCTTTATTATTATTCTGTGCTGAAGTACCTTAGGGGCTAGAGTTTTTGAGAGCAGGAACCCTTCAAGGGGTTGAAGCCTTTTTTGAGATTCTGATGATTGCTAATTTCTCAAATTCTGGAGAGGTGAGTGGACAGCCTCAGTCCATGACTTTACCATGAGCTGTCCTCAATCAGGAAAAGCCAACAGCACCCTAGGGCCCAGTCGTTGACCCTCATCTAACGGCTTTTGAATAGTTTCTCTAAATGTCCAGTATGGGCTAGAGGACCAGTGTTAGGTCCTGTAAAGAGCAGGGTGTGAAGAAGTTAATCAATTCTGTGCCTGCCACTTTCTGTTCTTTCCTCTATCATCTGTGACTCTCCTCCAAGGTCAAAGCCCCCAGAGGTCCTCTCCCCAGATGACTCAGCTTCCCAGTTAGACTTTGGAACCATATGAATTCCAGACAAAGGTGAGTGGGGAGGATAGGGAAGCCAGAAAGAATTCAGGGTGGTTTGACAAACAGGATTCTTCCAAATGCTCCCAGGCCACACTGGAAATATGAATGTCAATCCTGGGGTGTTCTCTCTAAGTCCTCCCTGGAACCCTCAGCAAGAAATCCAAAGATCTACGTCTTCCCCCCTTCCTGACAAAGTTTGCCCACACTCTTCTGCCAAAAGCCTGGGTCTGAGCTTATACATCCCTCACACAAAGGGAAGGTGGGGATGAAGGTAGGGGGCACAGATTAAACTTCTGTGATTCCTCCACTCCTGAAGCTACCAAACCTGGACACACAATACCTATACACCCAACAGCCACTAGAGCTGGATGGGTTGTTTTGTTTTGTTTTTTAAATGCCTCAAGCTGGCAAAATTACTCTTAACACCACCACTGCCACCTCAACATTTCAGAGAACTCGAAAAATAGTTTGCAGTCAGATCTCCTTCCGAATCAAAAGCTAAAGGAGTGGGCTATGAAGGGGAGGGCCAGTGGTGGTGGTTCTGGGTAATCAGTAACTGCTCATCTGTGAAGGCTAGGATGTATGTGTTAAGATATTTATTAGTCCATCCCACTTATTAGTTTCTGATAAGAACACTATAAAGGTTCAACTCAACCTCTCTATCGAAAAAAAAAAAAAACCCAAAGAAAGTCTCACTGGAATGATGGTGTTTCCACAGAGTCCTAAAGATGACTGGGAAATCAAAACATCCACTCCTGTTTATAAAAGAGCCTCTGGGGGACTGAAGGGGGCAGCCAGAGGTCACCTCAGTCATCCCCCTGCCTCCATGAAGAACCTCACCTAACACTATTCCTGGCAGAGAAATTCTACAGGCTGCCTGTCTATCTTACTCTCCCAAAGATTCTCCCCAGGGGCTAACCACCACCTGTCAGGAAATTCTTCCTTATTGTCTAACCCAAGTTCCTCAGGCTGCAATGCAGACCCATTTCCTCTGGTTCCATCTTTGGGCAGGAGGGATGGCAGCTGTTCTCCATTCAGCCTGGAATAAATTGTACACAAATCTATCAGATCTTCCCGTAGAGCTCAGGGAAGGCAAGATTTTCTTTCTTCCCTTCTTTCTTTATCTCTCTCGTTCTTTCTTTCTTTCTTTCTTTCTTTCTTTCTTTCTTTCTTTCTTTCTTTCTTTCTTTCTTTCTTTCTTTCTTTCTTTCTTTCTTTCTTTCTTTCTTTCAAATTGGAGATGGGAGTAATTGTTATCCATCATTCTGTAGACTAGCTTCAAGTCAGGAACCATAATCAATATCTTGGTCCTTTATCCCCAAGAGACTGAGGGGAATTTGACATCCTCTCCTTGTCTTTCTAGTCTAGGGATGCCAACCTCAAAAAGAAAGGGGTGCAGGGCACTAAACTGTCCATAAGGATTCCTGCAGGCTAAGAAAACTACATATTAACACCACCTAGGTTTTGTTATATTTTTACTCATTTTGTTAGACATTTCCTAATTACATTTTAATCAGGTGGGGACTAAACTCAGTAGTGTTGCTGGCTGGCTGGCTGAAACCTCTGTACTAAGTTACTAGGGCCACAAAGTTTCAGCTCCACCAGCAACAACCTTGATCTTTAAAAACTCTACATTGAACTTTTGTAGAAAGAACCCCCTTCCCAAAGGGTTAAGGAGGATGTGGGATGACACACAATTTATAATGGAGTCCCCATATTTGTAGGAGTTGGGGAAAGGGAAGACAGGAAGCACAGGGAGGAATTAGGAGACAGAGGGAGAATCTTCCTTGATGGTTCATTATTTCCTAATACTTGTAGCTAGCTACACCTCGAACAGAGAGTGTTTGGAGAAGGCGAAAGACATAAAATGAATGCAATCAGGGCACAACTTGGGTTTAAAATCTGACCTCAGACACTTCCTAGCTTCGTGAGCCTGGGCAAGTCACTTAACCCCCATTGGATAATCCTTATTTACAGCTCTTCTGTCTTAAAATTGATACAAAAATGGGTTTAAAAAACAAAACATAATGCAACCATCTCTCTATCTCCCTGTGGAATTTCAAGTCAAAGCCACTGGGGCCATTCTACCCAGTCTGGCCCCCCATTCTGCCTGTCTCAGTAGTGGGACGTGACTAGGGTTAGGAACTATTGAGCTATTCTATGCTCATGGTGTGGAAAACTACAGCTGAGCCCTGTTCAAAGGCTGCCTGAGGGGGGTGGGGGGTAGAAGGAGAGATAAATGGAAACCTGGTCCAGCTCTCCTACCTAACCTCTCCTCCCTCCCCCTGCCAGGCTCAGAGATTGGGAACTAACTGGCAACAGGAAATGAAAGACATTTCTCCTTCCATGGAATCCCACTGGGAAATTTACCAGGCCAGGGGAAAAGATTTCAACCAGGAATGGTTTCTAATCTTGTGTTTAACCCTTTGCTACCCAACCCAGGTCCACAAATATTCCTTTCCAAATTTTCTAGCAAATGCAGCATTTGGATCAAGTATGGGGTTAGCAGGAAGGTTGATATATTAAGAGTGGAATATTGGGAAGAGGTCTAGACTTATAGTCAGGGAATATGAGTTTAGATCCTGCCTCTGACACTGACTTGTGGGCAGGTGTGGATCCTCATCACCTCACTCCTGGATTACTGCAATAGCCTTGCCACAAGTCTCTCTTCACTGCAGTTCATCTTGCACTCAGATGTCAAATCTTCCAAAAAGCACAGGTCTGAACATGACGTTCTCCAACTCAATAAACTCCAGTGACTCCCTATCACTGCCAGCATCAAATAAAAAATCATGTTTGTTGTTCAAAGTCCAGAATAACCTGCAACTCCCCCCCCCCCCCCCCCTCAGCACACACATCTTTCTGGGCTTCTTACAATTTATATCCCACGGCAAACTCCCTGAGATGCAAAGCAGGTCTCCTTGCTTGTCTTCAAAACAAGACACTCGTCTTCTGAATCCAAGCATTTTTAAAACTCCTACCTTATATCTTAGAATAGATTCGGTCATTTCCAAGACAGAAGGGCAGTAAGGACTGGGGTAAATGGGGTTAAGTGACTTGCCTGGGGTCACACAGCTAGGACTCTCAAGCATTTTCACTGGCTGTCTTTCTCCTCACATCTCTTATGGTTCTCTGGTTTCCTTCAACTCTGATTTCTTCGACAGGAAGTCTTTTTAGGTCCTTCTTAATTCTCAATTGCTTATTTCTAATTTATCTTATACTTAGCTTGTTCATACATAATTATTTTTTATTGCTGCTACTTAGTAATTTTTAGATGTGTTCAATTCTTTATGACTCCATTGGAGTTTTCTTGGCAAAGATACTGGAATGGTTGGCCATTTGCTTCTCTAGATCACTTTACAGATGAGGAAACTGAGGCAAATAGTATGAAGTGACTCACCTAGGATGACACAGATAGTGTCTGAGGCCAGATTTGAGATTAGGAAGATGAGTCTTCCTGACTCTAAGCCTGACATTATACATTGTGCCATCCAGCTGTCCCAAAGTTAGGGGAACCTGGGTTTGAATCTTGATTCCATCATTCAACTAGATGACTGGACTCTCACAAAGATCTTCTCCAGGCTTCTGTTTCCTTATCTATAAAAGGAGGACTAGGTGATCCTGAAGGTCTCATTTTTTGGACAAATAAAGAACAGACCTCATTTTTAAGTTAGGGATTTTTATTGCCACCATACTCTGTCCCTACAGAGCTTTGGGCTAATTATCTGTTAAATGGGTCTGGCTTCTCCCTGATGATCCTATCATCACTTCCTAGTGAGAAGAGAGAGGGAACTCGCATACAAGCACACCAGGAAGAAAAAGGCAGGGGAATCTTTTTATCTTTCCTCCCATCTCTCAGGTAGTAACTGGGGCTCTTCTCTTTCTTTATAAAGGTCATTTCTCAGAATGGTGAATAGTAAATCCTTTTATCTGCATCTGAAGATGTGACCACTCAACGGAGAACATATGGCCAGGCATCACAGTCTTTTGGACCACAAACAGAAGCCAAAAATGTGCTTTGACTCCAGGAACTCAAAGCATGGGTAGTTCATATCCATCCAGATTCAATTCAACTAAGGTTCAGCTCAATAATGCTTATTGGCACTGAACACAATAATACAAGACTCAGAGTTCTCATGGAACTCAAAATCTTACTGCAGGGACAAAGTATACAGATGCCATAAATGAGAAGATGAGGTGGTGTATTAGCATTAGGGCAGCTAGATGGATGGAATGCTGGGCTGGGAGTCAGGAAAACTCATCTTCCTGAATTGAAATCTTCAAGATTTGTTCTTCAAGGTGATATGACTCTTATGAAAGAGAAAGGATTTTAAGATCTGACTTCTCTTGTCCCCAAAACCTTAGTGACTTTAGGTACCCTATTACTTTATTAGATCCAAAGTTTGCCCTTCTGCTTTGAAAAGTCCTATATACTTACCAGCTGTGTGACTCTAGGCAAGTCACATCACCATCTGACTCAGTTTCTGCATATATGAACTGGAGAAAGAAGTGGCAAGACACTCCAGTTTTTTGGCCAAAAAAACCCCAAGTGGAGTTACAAAGAACTGGACACAACTTAAAAATGCCTGCTACAAAATAATACAGTAGGGCCCCTTTATCTTCAGTTTTGCATTCTGTGGTTTTAGTTATCTGTGGTCAACGCCAAGCACTGTACCTTTGCCTGCCACCCAAGCCAGGAAGTCCCATGAAGCTCAGCAGTGTGTGCTCCTATCTCTTTCAATTCTCCTTTCACCCTTTTTTAGTTTTTTTCTTTGGGGGGAGGGGGAAAGGGAGGGGGAGAGGCCACAGAGAACTGAGTCAGGAGGCAGGGAGAAAAGAGTACATATATATTTGGGGATTAGGGGTGTTTGCTTATATCTGTGGATTCAGTCATCCACGGTAAGTCTTGGAACATATTCTCTACAGATAGGACACCTCACTGTATTAATATTCGGGGCAGGGGGAGGGGGGGAATAGGTAGTACAAATAGCTAAGTCCTCCAGCCTCATACCTTCACCAAAGGGTAGAAAGCAGAGCACCTATAGGTCACCAATATATAAATAAGTATACCAGGGCACATATTAGTGAGGCTGGAAGCAAAAATGTTTTTTGAAAAGAAGAGGCTTTGCTCTCCCAACCCACTGATATAACCAGCATATGCTTGGGGCAGCAGTGAATAAACTACTTGTCCTAGAGATGGGAAGATCCAAGTTCAAATCTGGCCTCAGACACTTAACAAGCTGTGTGACCCTGGGCCAAGTGACTTAATTACTCTCAGTCTCAGTTTCCTCATTTGTAAAATAGGCATAATAACATCTACCTTTAGGACTGTTATGAGGATAATATAGAATAATATTTGTAAAGCATTTTGCAACCCAACAGGGGCTATAAAAATGCTAGCTCTTATTGAGGGAAGGGGAATGTCAAGGTAATATGAAAAATATCTATTTTCCAGGGATGGCATCTCCCATGCCCCCATGAGCCATGACTGGGGCTCAATCCCCAATTTTCAATCCCTTTTCATTCCTTATTCAACTTGCCCTGAGTGTTCTGCTTTGGGCAACTGCCCTACTGCCAAATTTCCTTCTTTTCAATCACCCCTAATTTTACTTCTCCTACATGTGGGGAAAGAAGCATTCACAATTCATGCCCAGGGAAAAGTAATGGAAGATTCCTCAAACTTTCCATTCAGACCCATAAGGAAGAGACTCTAAATCAGGGGCTCTTAACCTTTTTTTTGGGTGACAGATTCCTTCTTTGAGGTTTTTTTTTAATATATGGAAATATATAATGCAAAACACAAGATTTCAAAAGGAAACCAATTACAGTATACTGAAATGGTTATAAAACACTAAAACAAACCAAAAAAACCCAACCCCAAAACAAAACTAAAGAGGCCAAGTTCATGGGTTCTAGATGAAGGATACTCCAAAGTAGTCATTTTCAAATTTTGTAAAACTTCTCAAACACAGGGGTCAAATGAAGCAATCTGGAACCTGAGGTCATTAGAAATTCAGGGATAGCAAAAGAAGCCAGATTTTAATGGGGAACCAAAACCCATCCTCTTTTTTTTTTTAACCTTTACCTTCTGTCTTGGAATCAATACTGTGTATTCTGTCTTACCTTCTGTCTTAGAATCAATACTGTGTATTGGCTTCAAGGCAGAAGAGTGGTAAGGGCTAGGCAATGGGGGTTAAGGGACTTGCCTAGGGTCACACAACTGGGAAGTGTCTGAGGCCATATTTGAACCCAGGACCTCCTGTCTCTAGGCATTGCTCTCAATCCACTGAATTACCCAGTTGCCCCCCCCACCCCCCATTTCCTCCTCTCTTGAAAGTATTCACGATCATTCCCCTGACTTCTCACCAAACAAGATTTTGTTGATTACATCAATGGGCTTGGAGGTCTTGGCCCCTTTTGACTCCTCTTCCTTCAAAATATCTTCAGTGACAAACGTTTATCATTACTTAATCATGCTTTGTGTTTTCTTAGGGCCTGAATTTTCTTAGATACCTCTGGAAAACACACACACACATACTCAGGATAACCTTCCCAACCACCCTCTCCTGGTCCCCCAAAGTCTAACTTTGCTATAAAGAGAAATGGCAGTTGTTGATGAAGTTACCTCCAGATGGAGTGGGTGGGGAATTGCTCCCCTGCTCTCTGACTTCCCCGAAAAACCACACTACCACACTCAACAGTCCATGCCTCAATATTGCAATTACTTTCTAACTCTACCTTCCCACCCAAGTGGGCTGAAATGATTCAGCAGCAGCTTCCCTTGCTTGATGCTAAAAGGAAATGAAGATTTCAGGAGAAAAGCTGCCATGTGGTAGGGATGGATTACTGAATGAAATATCTTAACGTTGCAAAGTCATCCCCATCTGCCTGTTTCCTCTCTGTTCTCCTCCCTCTCTCCCTCTGTCCCTCTTTCTCCCTCCTTCCCTCTTTCCTTCTCTCTCCCTCTCCCTCTTCTCTTCCCCCTTCCATTCTTTTCTTCCTTCTTTCCTTTCCCTTCTGTCTTGGTGTCAGTTCTAAGACAGAAGAATGGCAAGAGTTAGGCAATTGGGGTTAAGTGACTTGCTCAGGGTCACATAGCTAAAAAGTGTCTAACACCAGATTTCTCTGCCTTATTTCTAAGCCCGGGAATTTTTAACTTGTGGTCTTTAAAATTTCTTTATTATACTATTATATTATATTATACAATGACTATCTCCTTTCAGATGAGAAAATTGGCCCAAACTTTCCTTTGCTTCATGGAAAAATGTCATTTATTGGCAGTTCTGGATTCAGTCCTTCTTCATTGATCAATGACAACAAAGCAAGGCTTTCCTAGTATAGAGGCATAATGAAATACAGCAAAAGACAGTAATATTGCAAAATTGTTTCCAACTCTGATTTAGCCACAGGCATCTACTGTGGGCTAATATTTCTTTATTACTATATCAATGACTATATCTCAATATAACTGGTTTTCTTTGGAATCCAATGCATTTTCTTTTATGCATTTAAATACATTCTGAGAAGGGGGTCCCCAGGTCTCACATATCATCCAGAGGAGACAATGACACAGAAATGGTTCACTCTGATGGGGGGGGGGGATTAGGGCACCTTCCTTGGGAGAGTATGTTCATGCTATTTACTCCAGAGTCCTTCCCTTCTCAGTCTTCTCCAAGAAGCTCTTCCCTGACCACTGTAGGCCACACTCACCTTTCCTTTCTCTGACCCATAACATCAATTGCTCATATTACACAATCAAGATCTTGTATTTGCTCACATATTGTTCTGAGCTCCTTGTCTCTTTCTTCTCTCCCCAAACAAATTATATAAAAGTCTCAGGAAATGGACTTTGGTCTTCTTCTGTTTTTCTTGCCTCCCTGGCCTTGTTAAATAATTGACTTGAAATTCCCTTTTGGGACTGGAGAAAAATGCTGATTCCAACATAATGGCAAAAAGCCAAGTTAAATCTACACTTGTTAGGCTGTCAATACTAGGCTTCTAATAAACTGCTCACAATTTGTTTCTTTTAACCTCCCCAGGGCTGGAACCAAAGAACATCCTCTAGGTGGTATCATTATAAGATCATCGATTTAGAGCTATCAGAGACCTTCAAGATCTAATCCAACTCCCCTCACTTTACATTTGAGGAAACAATGGCCCAGAGATGGTAAATGACTTGCCCAGAGTTAAGGAGCTAATAATTGGCAGAATTGAAATTTAAACTCAGGTTACTAGAGAGAGGTAGCAATCAGGTGCTACAGTGGATGGAGTACCAAACCTGAAGTCAGGAAAGCTTCCTGAGTTTAAATCTGGCCATCTGATGCTTACTAGCTATGTGACCCTGGAAAAGTCATTGTTTGCCTGGTTTCATCATCTGTCAAATGAGCTGGAGAAGGAAATGGCAAAGCACTCTAGGATCTTTGCTAAGAAAACCCCAAATGGGGTCACAGAGAGTGGGATACAACTGCAACAACTTTGGAGAGAGTACTGGATCTGGAGTCAGAGGACCTGGGTCCAAAATCCATCTGTCACTCACTACATGACTGAGAAGGACTGAGCAAAAACTCATTACCTATGTGACCCTGGACCAATTCTTTTAACCTATCTGCCTCAGCTCCTCATCTGCAAAATTCCTATAATAGCACCGCTTTTCCAGGGTAGTTGTAAGGAAAATAATTCTATCAAATAGTTGTACAGTAGTTTACAAACCTTAAAATCCCTTTAGTTATTATTTCTCTGGCATTTTGGACCATTGAAGATCCTTTACTAGAGGTACCAGAAGCTCTGGTCCAGTCAAAGAAAGTATTTCTTTCTTTCTTTCTTTCTTTCTTTCTTTCTTTTTTAAATCTTTACCTTTCGGTGTATTGGTTCCAAAGCAGAAGAGCAGTAAGGCTAAGCCATGGGGTTAAATGATTTGCCCAGATCTCAACCCAGCATCTCAGGTCTCTAGAATTGGCTCTCAATACACTGACTCCCCTAGATGTCCCAAAAGAAGAGTTTCTGAAGCTGGCTATGCCTCAGTTGCTCAGCAAATAACCAACTCAACTTCAGAGTTTCCCTTTCCTGACTCCAAAGCAGAGGTGAGTTTACATGTATAGCTGGAAGAAAGGGACAAAATGGAAATGCAATTCCAGTTTTGGACAAGCTGTCCTGTTTGCAGGGAGGGCAAAGTAACCTATTTAAAACAAATCAAATAAAGGAATCTCCCTCCCTCCCTCCATGAAGACCCAGTGCTGCCCTTGTCCCCAAGACCCAAAACTTACAGACCC
The DNA here is from genome assembly GCF_027887165.1 of Monodelphis domestica. Lineage (NCBI taxonomy): Eukaryota > Metazoa > Chordata > Mammalia > Didelphimorphia > Didelphidae > Monodelphis > Monodelphis domestica. The sequence goes on from NC_077228.1 coordinate 278,981,191, forward strand.
AATATTCCTAACAATGCAGGCTTCTTCTCACAGGTGAGAGAGCTAAAAATTTGAGAAGAACTATAAGAGACGGATGTCATTCAAACCAAGTTTCCTAAGGCTCATTTTCCCCTTGAATCAGACTTACAAAACAATCATCTCTCCCATTCCCACCCCCCTTCCAACAGATCAAAAATTGCTGAAGAGCACCATTCCATAGCAAACTTGCAACCTGTCCAGACATATGGAGGGAACTTCATGCCAGACAGCTGAGAGGGAACAGAGGTCAACAGAGTCAATCAAAGAAGGTTTCCTTGTGGTAAATTTTTGAAAGAGAGAATTGCCTCTGAGTAGGACTGGAAAGAATTTCCCTCGTTTCAGGATGGTTTGTCTAAGGGTAGGAAATAATCATGGGGGAGCGACATAAAGCAGATTCCCTTCTTTGACTGACCTGGCCTTCAGCGATCATTCATGATCACGAATTACCTACTAACTAAATTTGGAATTAAAAGCTTGTTGTTTAGTCATTTCAGTTTGTGTCTGACTCTTCATGACCCCACTTGGGAGTTTTCTTGGCCAGGATACTGGAGTGGTTTGCTAATTCCTTCTCCAGCTCTTCTTTTGGATGAGAAAACTGAGGCAAATAGGTAAAGTGACTTGCCCAGGGTCACCTAGCTAGGAAGTGTCTGAGGCCAGACTTGAATTCTAAAAGATGAGTCCTACTTCAGGCCCAATACTTATCTACTGTGCCTCCCAGCTGCCCATTCCTACCTAGAATTAGAGAACCGAGGTTCAAATGCCAGCTCTTTTACATGTGAGATCTACATGAGCTTGGTTAAATTACTTTAACCTCTCTGGGTCATAGTTTCCTCATTTATAAAATGAGAAAGTCAGAGTAGCTGATTTGTAGCTCTCCTATAACCTTTCATTTTTCCCATGCCTATTTCACCACTTGGGCTATAAATTCATATGTGGTTTACATGTCTTTGAATCAGGCACAGGGCTGGTCATAAAGCAGACATGCCACAGATGATCCTTCAGTATATCCTAAGGTCCTTAAGGGCAAGGACTATTTCTTTTTTATCTCTCTACATCAAGCACTTTGTATACAGTATATTCCTATTTAGTTAAATATTAGTTGGGGTTACAAGACTGTTTTTTTTCCAGTCAGTCAGTCAACATTTATTAAGTGCCTACTATGTGCAGGTACTTTGCTAAGCCCTGTGAAAAGGAAGAAAGGCAAAAGACAAGTCTCAACTCTTGAAGAGCTCAAGATCTCTATGTGTCTTCTGCTTTGGCACGAGGACCATGGAAATATATATTGCATGAAAGCACTGACATAACTATATCAGATTATTTACTGCCTCAGGCAGGAAGTAGAAAAGGGAAGGAGAGAATCTGAATATTAAAATGGCAGAAAACAATTGTCAAAAATTGTTTCTATGTGTAATTGAAAAAAATTTCAAGTTAAAAAAGAGCTCACATCTTTACTGGGAGAAAGAACCTACAATTATGTATAAACAAGGTATAAACAGGATAAATTAGAGATCACCAATGGAAGGAAGGAAGGCATAAGAAGAAAAGGGGATATTGGGTCTCTGTTGGAGGCTGGAGAAACCATGAGGCAGAGTATTCCAGCCAGTGAAAATGCAAGGAGTCAGGAGATAGTGTCTCATGTGAGAAATAGCAAGGAGGAAATCACTGTTGATCATATCACATAGTATGGGGGGGAGACAAGAGGCTTTGAATGCCAAAGAAGAGGATTTTATATTTGATCCTGGATGATAGGGAACCACTGAAGTCTGAATGAGGAAATGACATGGTTAGACAACTTAGGAAGCTCCTTTTTTTGACATTTTACTGGAATGTTGAAAAGACTTTTAGGCAGGCACAGAAGGAGGCTCTTGCAATAGTTTAGCAATGAGATGGTAGGAGCCTGAACTGGAGTGGTAGACAGATAAGGAGCAGCTAGGTGGCTCAGTGGATTGAGAGGAAGGCCTTAACATGAGAGGTCCCAAGTTCAAATCTAGCCTCAGATACTTAGCTGTGTGACCCTGGGCAAGCCACTTAACCCCTACTTACCACTCTTCTGTCTTAGAACCAAAACATAGTATTGATTCTAAGAGGATAGGGGAGAGAGAGGGACAGAAATAGAGAAAGAGAGATATATTTTGAGCTTAAAATGTCTGACAGACATCCAGTTCAAAATATACCCAATAGGCAGTTGGAGATGCAAAAAAGGAAGTCAGTAGTGAGGCCAGATACACAGATTTAAGAATCATTGGCATAGACAATCATTGAATCCATGGGGCACTAATGAGATCACCAACCGAAATAGTTGGGGATGGGGTTCAAAAACAGAGCCCCAGGGAACACTCAGGTTTATCCAGTATGACCTGAGCAAAGATACAGCAAAGGAAAGTGAGGATCCATTAAATAGGTAGGAGGAGAGGAAGAAAATAATGTCACAGAAATCTAAAAAGAAGTAACAAAGACAAGAGAGTGACTGGACAATGAAAAAGTCTGCAGAGGGATCAAGAAGGATGAGGACGAAGAAAAAAGTACATCAGTAACTTTAGACAGCGTAAATTTTGGTGGCAGGATAAGATCTGAAGCTCAATTACCAAGAATTAAGAGAATGAAAGGAAAGGAAGTAGAGGAACCTATCCGAAATGGCTTTCTCAAACCACAAAAGGAAAAGAGAAATATGGGACAAAAGCTGTCAGGGGATAGATGAATCGAGTGAGAGTTCTTTGAGAATGGAAGAGTTTGTAGGCAATAGGGAAGCAGCCAGTTGCCAGGGAAAGATTGAAAGTCAAGTGAGAGATGGAATGAAATGAGATCATTTGGGGTGTCTAGAGGAATTTGCCTTGGCAAGAAGGACCACCATTTCTAAAGAGACAGGGATGAAGCAGGAGATAGTGGCAGAAGGTGCCTGGGTAATGAGAGATGAGGAGAGGCAAGAAGAAGCTATTGGAGAATGGCCTTCCTTTATATCCACCCCTCCACCCTCTCCCCACCCCCATTTTATGCTTTGTTATAATGTGGAGGAGAGGGATTTGAAAATGGTCACGTTGAAACAAAAGATGAATTAAAAACCATTTTTTTTCAAATAAAGGCTTATAGAATTGAATTGTTTACTGAATTAAGTTGGCTAGAACAGAGAAGGGAGTAGTGCTTGTGTTTATAGAAAGAACAACAGGTGCAAGGCCTTGAAGGCCAGGGAAATATGACACTTCCTTTCCCTTACCACTCTGGTGGTGGTACCAGATGCAAAGGGTAAGAACACAGTGCCTACTTTCCTATCCAGCACGCTGAAAAAGGGGGTGGGAATCCTGAGAAGAAGAAAAGGGCAGATTTCCAAAGTCAACACAGTGAGAGTGCATTCCATGACCAGGGAGGTGAGGTATTTTATTTAAATAGGAGTAGCATAAAAGGATGGGACAAATGATAGAGATCCTGGGGGAAGTAGGGCAGGATTGTGGGCAGGTACCTGCTCCCAGTGACAATGCACGGGACAGGCAAAGCTGCAGGGCAGGAGAGTTATGGGAATAAACTCATATAATAACAGAAATTGGGGGGGAGGGGGCGCAAGCAAAAAAAAATTCCAGAAGAGTCCCCTTATCCTTAGGTAACTGCAAAGCAAGTAGATTTCCTGCCCCTTGGCACAGGGTTCCATGGGGACTCTGAGGTATTTAACACTTCTATGGGGGAAAATAGAGAGAGAGAGAGAGAGAGAGAGAGAGTTTGCACAACCTCCCAAGGCAGACTGATCCCATTAATATTTAACCCTCACATTAAGAGTCCAGGAACTGAAATGTAGCAAATAGGTTTAACTTTAAATCCAGAGAATTTAACTGAAGTGACAGTAACTGATAGGACCCAGGTCTGAAGAGAAGCACACTAAAGTTTATAATAATAATATCATTTGATATTATTATTTTATTTTGATATTTATTTATATGTGTGATATAATATATAATTATGATATATTGATAATAATAAAATCATTTTAACTTTGAATGAGCATGTAGAATGAGCATGTTATTCCCTCAGCCCCATTCTTTCTCCCTAATTCTGTGGCAGTCTGTGGTACCACTATGGAAAAGATTGTTGGTTCTTTAATCAGAAGACTTTGTTAACTTTGTAAACCTTTAGGGAATATGAATGGAGATCATTAGCAGATACTATGAGAACTTGGGCAGGATGATAGCCTAATGTCCTCATATATAATACAGCCTCAGGGCCAAGCTTCTTGTTCCGACTTTTGACATATTTAAGATGACAAAAGTGGAAAAAAATTATAGAATAATGATAAATTTAAATAGTTTAAATTAGATAGTGTAATGTAATAATAAATGTACATAGTATAAATAAAATAATGTAAATATTTTAATAATATATTTAAATAGTTTAAATAGTGCAAAATATTTAATAATAAATGTAAATAGTTTAAATCAGAATAAAATATTTAAATATATAAATACTATAAATCAAATAATGTAAATATTTCAATAAATTTAAATAGCAGAAATCAAATAATATAAACTAAATCAGAAGTTTAAATAGTTTAAATTAAAATATGAAATATTTAATTTTAAATAATAAACTTAAATAATATAATCATTTCTTTAAATAATAATAAAATCAAATCATTAAAATTAAATTAGTAAAATATTTAAATTAAATGATTATTTAATATATCATTATATTAGAATTATATATTTAGAATATATTCTAAAATAATTAAATTATATTTTTATTTACATCTAATTATTTAATTAAACAATTAAAAATATATACAAATATTTGAGGTAACAAAAAAGAAATCAGAGATAGAAAATGTAATATAGCAAGGTCCCCATGTCTTTCTGTGTCCTAACAGAACGCTAGAGAATTACTATTTCTATATAGAGCTGTAGAATCTTTCCTATCCTCCCTACTCCCAGGTGGCTCCTTCCACTCCTGCTCAGTTTCTTCCTCAAAAATATCCCCCCTTCCCTAGCCTAATGTCTGGTCATTGTGAACTCCCCAAATAGCATTTGGTGTTGCCAGGGAAAGGACTGTCAAAAGGATTTTTTTGGTTTGTTTCTGGACTTTTTTCTGTATATCCCCAGCTGTGGGACAGTAGCATTTAATAAATACAAGTTGAATGAATGAATGAAGACTCTGTGCTACCCTGAAGAAGGCTGGGAGCTCACCAAGCTTCCAAATGTGGGGTTTGGAGGCCATTGACTTCATCTGGCTTGTCTCAAGGCAACACAGGGACAGGGTGGGACCAGCTGGCTTTAGCCAAGGAGGTTCTTTGTAACACTAAGGGAGCAATTAATAAACAGCCTATGAGCTTGAGGTCACATTATCTACAAGGCTAGGAAAACAGCTACATCTATAAGAATTAAGTTGGGGAACTGACTGCCTAACCCTGCTGGGACATGAAGAGATCAGTTACTATTTCAACACAACCATCACAAATCATTGCTCAGAGTGGGAAGGGACCTCAGAGCCACAGATGAGGAAGCTGAAACCCAGAGAGGATGAATTGTTCAAGGTTGCTTAAGAATCAGAGGCAGGACTTGAAAGCAGGTCCACTGCCTCCTGATCCAGAACTCTTTCCATCATATCACAATACCCTTCTCCAAGAAGTCTTCCTTGAATGATCCTTGCTCAAGTATTCTCTCTAGATGGAGTTGGCAGTCATAAGACTCAAGAGAGCTGGAGAAGAGACTCAAAAGACATAGTGATTACCCATAAAGACCTATTCTCTCCCCTCTCCTCTATTACAGATAAGGAAACTGAGGGCCCTTTCTCTCCACTGAAAAATGATTCTGTCTGAAGTCACACAACTATTCATCATCAGGATTCTAAACTTCAACCGTTTTACATATACTTCTAGTAAACAAACTATTTACCATCCCAAATACCAAAGAAGGATGCAGGATTCTGGTTGGGCAGATCAGACATCCACAGGCTTATTCTGGGTCAAAAAACTATTCTAAACACTGGTTTTGAAAAGACAACTCTGAACTTGGGAATCAAGAATCCTGAGTTCTAGTCTGAATTCTGAACCTTAATTTACAAATTCATAAAATGGGAAAAATCCTGCCTCATGACAGTCAAATAGGTATGAATCAGAGAAGAACAGCTGAGAAAATGCTCAACCTTCCAAGCTGCTTGGTTGGCACATTTGTTGTTATTGTTCAGTTGTTTTTCAGTCATGTCTGACTCTTCATGACCCCATTTGGGGTTTTCTTGGCAGAGACACTGGAGTGGTTTGCCACTTCCTTCTCCAGCTCATTTTATAGATAAGGAAACTGAAGCAAACAGGGTGGAGTGACTTGCCCAGGGTCACACAGCTAGTATCTTTTAAAAAAAAATTACATTTATCCTGTTTATTACATAAGATACCTAGATAACTCTTCTCTCCCTCCCTTCCCCCCATTCTAGAAGGCATCATTTAATAAAAAAAAAAAAAAGACATGTATATATAAAACTATGTCTTGCTTATTTCTATTTATCAGTTCTTTCTCTGGAGGTGGACATAATAAAAGTCATTTTTCAAACAATATTTCTGTCATTGCTAGTATCTGAGGCCAGGCCCAGTGCTCCATCTACTGTGCCACCTAGCCTGACACATAGTACGTCCTTAATAAATATTTATTGACTGATTGAGGTGGAGGATTATGGATGGAATACTGTTCATACTAAGAAGACACCAATGAAGGCTGATTAATTTTGCTAAATGGGTTTCCCCACCCCTACCCCCTCACCCCCTCTTTCTTTTTTATTCTTTGTTATAAGGGAGGGCTTGATGGGTAGGAACAGGGGAGTGACACATCCAGAAATGGAGATATCAATAAAAACAAGATAAAAATAAATTTAAGTAAAGTTGGTTATTATTTGGGGAAGGGTTAAGAGCAGTGACACACCCCCAGTGTTTGTGAACTCCTTGCTTAGGTGACCAAGGTGACTGGTGGGGTAGATGTGACCCGAGGGACCTCTTTCCATAATAAGAAACACCCTGAAAACACTGTCTTTGTGACCAACACCCTTTGTCAGCAGCACATGCCCTTTCTGACTGCAGCAGGGGAGAGGAGATGGGAACCTTCAAAACAGGGTCGCTGCTCAGGGGAAGCACCTGCTTCGAGAGGCAACAGGAACAACAACAGGGGACATGCCCCTGTTTACCTAGAAATGCCCCCAACCTCTTCCTCCTCAGAAGATTCTGGAGATTAAGTATCCATTTCCCAAGGAAGGAGGATGTGGCTCTGAACTCCCCCTCAACCACCCCCCATTTTTAGCCTGTTATTACTTGGTGCTCACTTGATCTGGCTCACATTCTTTTTTTTTTTTTTAACATCATTACTCTTTGGAGGAAATTCCCTACTCAGCACTAAGTATTCTTCCCAATGGTCCCTTCTCCCATTCCTATGTTCCTAATCCATGAAGCAATAAGTATTTGCTATGGATCTATTGAGGTTGCTGTATAGGGTGGTGGAAAAAACAACAACTAAAAAGTCTGATAACTTTAGGAGCACAGAATTCCAATCTGAGGTCTGCCACCAATCCTGACCTCCTCTTCTAACATGAAACAAATGATTCAAATCAACTTCCTTATAAGTTAAGAATGATAGAGGGGGCAGCTGGGTAGCTCAGTGGATTGAGAGTCAGGCCTAGAGAGGGGAGGTCCTAGGTTCAAATATGGCCTCAGACACTTCCCAGCTGTGTGACCCTGGGCAAGTCACTTGACCCCCCCATTGCCTAGCCCTTACCACTCTTCTGCCTTGGAGCCAATGAATTGAATCCACTGAGCTCTTGTCACCAGAAGCCTCTCCCATTGTATCACACCCTCCTTTTGAGGATCAAATTCAGGACCTTCAGCTGATATGATTGATGCCTATTGCACTAAACAGTCACTTGGGCTTGGTTTTGAAGTAGATTGTCTTACCTTAGGGTCCATTATTCAGTCTGAAACTGCTAGCCTGAGATTCCTTTTAGGGTGCATTCTCACAGACACAGGGAACAAGTACAAGCTTTGGTGTCTCCAATTTACAAGTTAGTCCTAAAACTTGGGGTTCATCAGATCTTACTAGGCTACAAGTTTGGGGGATTCTAGATTCCACATTGATAACAGAAGCAACAGAGTGTATTTGAACCGGTCCTTTGGCTTGGAGCCAGTGCTCTCTTTCTATCATACAGTGCTCATTCCAGAATTAAAAAAAAAAGGAAAAGAGCAGAGAAGGGAAAGGAAAAGGGAAAAGAAAAGGAGAGGAGAGGAGAGTAGAGGAAAAGAAAAAGAAAAGAGAAACAAACTCAGTCAGTACTTACAGTGGAGAGCTAGTTTTCTAGGTGAGGGACAGAGAAAGGCTGTTGAATATAGTCCTGACTGGCTACTGGGTTGGGTGGTCTTCCCATGCTTTTCCTCCCCTTAGTACACTTACCCTTTCAAGCTCTAATCTCCAGAATCCTCCCAACCCCCCTCTCCCCCCCTTCATTTCTGTCTCTCAAATTCTAGGATTCTGCTACTTTTAACCTGTGTGGCCTTTGGCAAGTCACAACCTCTCTGAGCCTCCTAGCAGCCTCATCTGTAAAATGAATAAGGAGCTGAACTAGATAATCTCTAAGGCTCCTTCCAGAGTGAAATCCTACAATCAGATAGGGCTGTTGGTCAGCTCTACCCTCCCTCCTTCCCTCACAGGAAAGGGAAGGCATCAGTCAGTTCCACTTCCCCTCTAGGCTAAGGAGGCTCCCCCTCCTCCTCCTCCTCCAACTCCAGCTTCAGTGGCAAGCTCTCTAGGACCTGCTATGGGTCAAGCATCAGGTCAGTGGTCTCTGAGCATTTCTATATATCACAAGGGACTCTAGATCCACCTTCCCAGTGATCCTTTCCCTCCCTGCCCCAGGCTGAGTCAGACTCCAGGCTCCATGTTCTATGGTTCAATTGCTGGTCTGTGAACCCAGAAGTCTACTGAATCTGCAACTATAATTTTACTTTTATAGATTTTCATTCTAAATTACCCAAATACTCCCTTTTGCTCAAAAGGTACAAGTGGTCCAATAATCACTCAAGGTTTACAATGTCTTTTTTTCACAATAACTGGTTGAAAAAGATGGCATAATTATCATTAATGTAGAGTTGCAGGTATAAACAAATCATGAAAGTGTTAAAGATGCTTTCAATAACTGACTCTTATGAACAATATGCTCATGTACCAAACTTATGGATATATTTTCTAATATTTCAAATAATTGATTTCTGGATACATGAATTGATTTGGGACTCAAATTTTGTGGTATTCTGACACCCACCCCCTTCTTCAGTCCAAAGGTCAAATGAACTTCTGGGCAGGGCATTGGTTACCACATTGTCTTGGTCTGCATCTCTTTGATCTCATTGTTGTTTGCCAAACTGATATTAAAATTCTCTACCATGTAACATGTTTGATTAACTATGTCCTATGTCCCATTCCCTATTCCTTGGAACTTCAATAAAAACCGTATTCAACCTATAATTCACTCTCTCATACCATCAGAGGAGCAATCGACAGGCTGAATGCTATGCTGATGAATCCTGCATCTCTGTGTCTCTATACCTTCTCTATGTCTTTCCCATCTTAATCTTTAAACCCAAATTCCCTCAGACCCCAACTTCCCTTTTAGATGGTCAACCCACATTAGAATATTTTGTAACTGTTGGTCAGCTACAATTATTTTTCCCATTCTATAAAGGAGAAATTGAGCTGGGGTCAAAGATTAAGTGACTTGGGGCAGCTAGGTAGCACAGTGGATGAGAGGACTTGGGTTCAAATCTGGCCTCAGATATTTTCCTAGTTGTGTGACTTGGGGGAAGTCACAACTCCAACTGCCTAACCCCCACTGCTCTTTTGCCTTGGAACTGTCACCTAGTATCCATTCTAAGAGAAAGGGCAAGAGTTTTTTAAAAAAGGAATTAAGTGTCTTATCCTTTAGTTCTCTAATGCTAGAATCAGTAAGTTGCTCAACAAGCATTTATTTAATTCCTACTATGTGTCTAGAACTGTGTTAAGAAACTGGAGAATCAAAGAAAGGCAAGGAACTCACAGTCTAATGGGGAGACATTCGCAACAAGCTCTGAAGCTATATACTAGATAAATTGAGAGCAATATCAAAGAGAAAAAACTAAGATTAAGGAAGACTGGGAAAGGCTTCCTATAAAGAAAAGAAGCCAGGGAAGATAAGAGGTGGAAATGAAGAGAGAGTGTTTCAGAAATGGAGGAAAGCCAGAGAAAAAGCCAAATTAAGAGATGGAGTGCATCCTTTGTGAAGATAGCAAGAAGGCCAAGGTCATTAGATCAGAGTATGGGAAACCCATGAAAGGTGAAAGATTGGAAAGGCTGGAAGTTATTAAGCTTTAAAAGTCAAATGGAGAGAGGAACCTCAACAGTCATCTGGCCTAGTCCTTTTATTTATTCATTTTTTTATTTTTAAAATCTTTGTTTCTATCTTAGAATTGATTGTGACTTTCCCAGGGTTGCATAGCTAGGAAGTGTCTGAGGCCATATTTGAGCCTAGGTTCAAGCCCCTTTATTTTACAAATGAAAAACTGAGACCCTGGGAGGGTTAAGTGACTTAGCCTAAGATCACAAAGAGTCAGTATCTGAAACCAAATCCTTTGATTCCATAGCCAGTAAGTAGTCTTTTCATTATATTGAAGCTAGTAAGTGCTGAGGCCAGAATATGAACTGAGGCTTCCTGACTTCAAATCCAACTCCCTTTCTACTACACTCCTGATGCCTGAAGAGGAACTGCTACTGGTCCCCTCCTGGCAACCATAAGTACCTCTTATGAAGGCCTCTTCATGACCAACCCTAGAGGATTCAAATATTCATTAATGCTTGGCTATTAGTCAATTCTGGGCTTTATCATCATAATACCAGCAGCTAATATTTATACATCTAAGATTTGCAAAGTATTTTATGTCTACTTTCTCATTTAAACCTCAAAACCCTGTGACTGTCCACCATTTTTCTTTGCTGTTGTCCAATCATGTCCAACTCTTCCTGATTCCATGGACCATGGCACACCAGGTCCTTCTCTCCTCCACTATCTTCCATATAAGTGGAATTTCAAACCCTTGGACTTTATCCCCCAGAAGTCCCTTAGTATTTCCCAAAATTCCTTTTAATCTCTCTACCATGTTGTGTGGTCAAGTTTGTATAAGCTCTGATGCTCCGCCTTCTCTCTCTCTTCTTTCGCAAGCGGGCTGGGTTAGAACCTTTTTTAGCTAGTTCTTTTTTACTTTCATTATTATTAATAAATCTTATAAATAATAATTGAGTTATTGAATATTAATTTAAAAACCCATACTTCTAAAGTCTAAATTCATGTTCATCACTTCCATGATACTATTATCTATATCCATCTCATCCTCTGTCATCCCCTTCTGCCTTCCATCTTTCCCAATATTGGGGTCTTTTCCAATGAGTTCTGCATTCTTATCATGTGGCCAGAGTACTTAAAGCTTCTGTTTCCATCTCTAACCTTCCAATGAATGATCTGAATTGATTAAATATTTATAGATTTGATTTTCTTGCTGGCCAAGGGATTCTCAAGTCTTCTTCAGGACCACAATTTGAAAGTGGGAATTATGTTAGCACTCTGCTTTCCTTAGGGTTCTATTCTCACAACCATTCATTGCTACTAAGAAAACCAGAGCTGAGGCAACTGAAGATTGGAGGAGTTAAATGACTTATCTAGAGTCCTACAGCTAACAAGGATCTGAGGCATGTCTTCCTGACTCCAAGTCCCAAGTCGTACTAAACTGCATCATTTCAACCCATTCCTTCATGTGTATAAACTACCAAGTTTCCTATAATCCCAAACTGCCCTTTGGTGCCAAAGGCCACCCTTTAAACACCATATTCTCTTAAGGATGCTGCACAGTTTCATATTTTGAATACCACTACTGTTCTTATATGTTATACTATATTAGCCAGAGGAAGGCAAGGAACATATCATCTATTTCTGCATTCCTTATAGCTGTATATTGGGTATAAAGAAAGTCCCTAAGGAGACAGCCACTGATGGAGACAGACTGAATGACAACTCATTATTCCCACCCTTTTCCTTTTAGTCTGGGTCATAATTGCTCATGTTATATTTGAACATCTGTCTAAGTTGTTAAAAAAATTTTATATTGTGTGTAAGTATATATGTTATATACAGATATATTTTTATTCTATTTATATATATATATTATGAGCAATCTGACTATATATATATATATACATATATATATATACACACACACACACACATTCTATATATAGTCATAGATATAGACAGCTCTTTCAATAACGCCCTATCTTGATCCCTCACCTTGGCAAAGTAGCCCTGGTTTCTTGTCACCAGGGAGCCAACTCTGACAAGCTCTCACCTGCAAGCATGACAGATTGGAAGGAACCCTCAGTCTGAAGCCAGGAAGACACATATTCAAGTTCAGCTGGACTTCGGAGTACCATGTGGCCTTGGGTTTATTATTTTCCTAAATTTACTCCCCAACCTCCTCCTATGAAAGGAAGAAAAGATTTTGAGGGTATCTTCCTGCTCTAAATTTTTACTCCTAACGACATGGATGAAATAATTGAATTTTGAGGCAGTATATAATTGTCTACCAGTCACAGTTTGATGTGGGAATTTCCCTGAAGGTAGGGCTGTACAGAAATCAATCAACGAGCATCTTATTAAGTGCCTATTATTTATTTGTGAAACACTGAGTTAGGCATACATGGTTAAGCATACATATCGAATTAAGACAAAAGGGAATTAAGACAAAAGGAAAGAACCTTTCAAGAAGCTTACTTTGCAAGGAGGGAGACAACCCTTCCCCTTTACCCCAGGACTGCTAGACTGCTCCCAGAGCTTGGTTGAGATCAATAACTTCTCTTCTGAAAATATGGAGAGTTGCTAGGCCTTACCTTCAATCCTGTCTCTGCCTCCTAATATCCTCTAAGCCACACCATCTTCCTCCAAGTCTTCTTCACCTTTAGTCCTTTAAATGTCTGTGTAACCTAAAAACTTGGGCAGCTAGCTGGCATAATGGATACAGCCCTAGGTCTGGAGTCAGGAAAAGTCCTGAGTTCAAATATAGTCTACTTACTGTGTGACCTTGGGCACTATCACTTCACTCTGTTTTGGCTCAGTTTCCTCATTGGTAAAATGAGATGGAGAAGGAAATAGCCAACCACTCCATTATCTTTGCCGAGAAAACCCCAAACTGAGTGAGGAAAAGTCAGACATGATTAAAACAACTGAACAACAACAAACTAAAAACTTTGTCTTTCCATCTGCCCTACAGCTAGCTGGATTTTATTTGGTATGTTGTCTTTCCCAATTAGAATGTGAGATCCTTCTGAGTTGGCCCTGTCTCAATTTTTTCCTTCTTATCCCCAATACAATTCTTAGCATAATAGTTTTGGCTCAAGAGTAGTAATGGCTAACACCTAAATAGCACTTATTCTGTGCCAGGCACTATGCTAAGCACTTTACAATGATTATCTCACTTGATCTTCACAGAGGCAGATGCTGTTATTATGCCTCTTTCACAAATGAGGAAATTGGGGCAGACTGATTAAGTGACTTGCCCAGGCTCGCACAGCTAAAAAGTGTCTGAGATTGGATTTGAACCCAGGTCTTCCAGACCCCAAAACAGGGCGATCTTTTCACTCTACTATCTAGTTCCATGATGGTGAACCTATGACATGTGTGTCAGCACTGACATGCGTAGCCATTTTTCAATGACATGCAGCGGCATACAGAGAAGTATGGGGCCAAATGCTGAGAAGGATGGGGGGGGGGCAGTTCTTGAAGTGACACACCACCCGAGTTATGCTCGGTTTTTTGGCGAATTTTGACACACTATGCTCAAAAGGTTGCCCATCACTGATCTAGCTGCTCCTAAATGCTTTTTTCATTCATTTATATACATTTAATAAGTGTGGACAGAATGATTACAATGTAATTTGGGGAGAAGACACAATAACAGATGTTGCCTCCAATTACCCTCACAGTGTACCAAATGTGAAGCAATTTAGTCTGAAACTGAATTTGAACTCAGGTCTTCCTGACTCCAGGTCAGGTGCTTTATCCACTGAGCCACCCAGTTGTCCTAGGTGTGGAATAAAGGATACATTTTCAGAGGTAGTTGATGTGCTTTATTTAACTGTATTTGTTATAAGACAAAACTCTTGGAAAGAAGACAGCCATTCATTAGAAGTTGGTTTTTTTTTAAGGACATCAATAAAACATTCAAATGAAGAATTATTTTTTTATTTTATTTTTTCCTTTTGTATGTAACTCTCATGGTTAGTGAGGCCAAGAGTCAGTGAAGTCAATGGGAAAGATAAATCTGTAACCATCCTTGATCATGACATTAGTTCCTTCTCATACCCAGAGAAAAGATATCTTTTTTTATTACTTTTTCCTAATTACATGTAGAAATAATTTTTGACAACAGTTAACTGACATTTCTCAATTCAGATTTTCTCCATCCCTCCTTTCCTTATCCTTTCCCTTTCTCCTTCTCCAAGGAGATAAATAATCTGATATAGGTTATAGTAGTATTGTCATGTAATACCATATTTCCATATTCCTCATGCCTTGAAAGGAGACACATATCACAATACAAGGAAAAAAAAAACTCAAAAAGGAAACAAGGTAAAAAATGGCATGCTTTATTCTGAAGTCATCCTGTTAATCATTTCTTATGACACAATAGTATTCTATTACCACCATATACCAAAATTTTCTCAGCCATTCCCCAGATGGATGTCCTCTCACTTTCCAATTCTTTGTTGCTACAAAAAGGACTTCTCTGAATATTTTTGTACAACTAAGTCCTTTCCCCCTGACAAATAAAAGATCTCTTAAATCCCCAACAAAGCAAGACTAGGAGGGAAGACAAGAGTCATTCATTAGGATGTGTTTTCTTTTTTAAAAAAGTTATCAATAAAATATTTAAATAAAGAATTTTATTTCCCCCCCTTTGTATGTAACTCTCAGGAGTAGTTAATAGTAAGAAGCCTAAAGATTCAAGGGAGTCAACAGAATCCTAAGACATTGGGAAAGGGAGCTACCTTAACTCTCCAACAAAGTAAGACTTGTCTCCCCCACCTCCCGAAGACACTAAGAGCTCCTTTGTGACATGTTAAGGCTAGGGAAGCCAGGGTTTTAACAAAATTTACACAGTCCTACCTAAACATACAAAAAATCCCCCAAACCCCACAAAATGAATTATTTAGGAGATTTTAAAAGGGGATACCAGCATCAAAACCAAGCCAAAAGGGACTTCAGAGATTTATGATTCCAGGAATATTAGGAGAGAAGAGGTGGTTGGGAGGGTCTTCTCTCACTTTCTACCAGCGAGCACTTTTGACCACAGACCAGAAGGACCAGCTATGTGAGGTCCCAGGGTTCCAGGACTCCCCCAGGAACAGAAGGGTTAATCCTAGCCTGAAGCAGGCAAAGCCTGGAACAGAGAAAACCTTTCATTGGCTCCTCTAGGTCACTCAGCCAGTGGGGAGGAGGTCCAGCTGGAAAGAGGGCAGAGAGATGCAAAAAACCTCAAATTTTCCAAGATTTTTCAAACCTTCTTTGAAAGAAGAAGAGAGAAGTTTCTCAGGAGGAAAGGGGAAAATTGTGGGAGGTTCAGTTAAACCTGAAAGAGGGCAGATCAGGGAGAGGAGGTGGAACTTTACAGCCAGGACATAGAGGGTTTTATTGTTGATTTTAAAAGGCATATAAAGGTAGCCTCCCTCATCCCTGTGATTTGACAGGGAAACTCCTGGCCCAGCAAACAGCCGATAGGGTGGAGTTGGACCACAGTGAGGGCTTGGAGAGGGCACACATCTTCCAGTTATAAGATAAGAGACCCAGACCAATTTGTTCAACCTCTTTTTCTTCCTTCTTTCCTTTCCCTTTTTTGAACCCTTACCTTGTGCCTTAGCAACTCTAAGACAGAAGACCAGAAAGGTCTAGGCAAAAGTGACTTGCCCAGGGTCACAGCTAAAGTATCTGAGGTCATATTTGAACCCAGGCCCATCCACCTAGATAACACTGTTCTACCTCTTTTTACAAAACCTTCCCTAGCTCTCCCAGTTCCCGTGCTGATGCCACATTCCCTCAGGCTCACCCTTCCCTTACTGCAAAGGCATCAAGGCATTCTACAGCCTCATTCTCAGGAAGACCTGCTTCCTAAAACATGTTGTAATTATCATTATCCCCATTTTTAAGAAGGAGAAGGTTAAGGCCAGAGTTTCCCAGCCCTTCTACCCCCAAAAGAGCCATTCCTTTTCTCTCCATTCTTTTAAGAGGTGGGATTTATTTAGAAATAATTAAATAATGCCACAAAAAGTTTCACCATACAATTGTCAAAAAGGACAAGGGAAGGGAGAATAATTGATTTTGCAATAGAGGGAAGATTTAAGTTTTTTACATGTCAATACAATTTTTAAAAATTATTGTTTTTATAAACCCTTACTTTGTCTTAGTAACAATTCTAAGACCCAAGGGCAAAGGCATTTGGAGTTAGGTGACTTGCCCCAGGATCCCAAAAGCAAGGAAATATCAGAGGCTAGAATATTTTTCATTTTTCAGTGGGTGCTCTCTGTCTCTATTTCTCTCTCTCCTTCTACCTCCCTGACACAGCAGGGGAATACTTAATTTTTTTTTAACCTTATATATACCTTCATACAAGTTAAAGCATGATGAGGCCCTTGAGTCAGGCAGCAAGCTTGGAATCTCACTAAAGGCACTAGCTATGTGGCCCTAGGCAAGTCACTTAACTTCTTTTTTGGACCTCAAGTTTTCTTGAGGTAAAATGGGGGGAATGGGACTGAACTAGATGACCTCTAAAATTCCTTCCAGCTCTAAATCAATGTCCTATGAATTGACTTCCCCACTCTGAACTTCAATTTCTTCAGCAGTGGAAAAAGTGCTAGACTTTGAGTAAGGAAGACTAATCTTCCTGAGTTCAAATCTGCCCTCGGAGGCTTCTAAACTGTATGACCCTGACCAGGACACTTAATTGCTATTTGCCTCAGTTTCCTCATCTATAAAGTGAACTGGAGAAGGAAATGGCAAACCACTCCAGTTTCTTAGCTAAATGGGGTCATGAAGAGTGGGACACAACTGAAAACCAATAAACAAATGTGTTAAGTTAGTTGTCTAGAGGAATGGATAGAGATTAGTTTACTTAGGAAGGCCTGGATCCCACTTCTGACATATAAGGAGTGTGATCAACTTTGGGCACATTATTTAACTTTCAGTGTACCAGACTTAAGATTTTAAGTGACAGAACAAATACAAGTTTACATTAACAGAAGTTTTCTCACTGGGAAATCCCAATACTAAGGAAGTCACAGATCTGTTTTATAAAAAATAAAATATGTTGGGAATACAAAGATGAAAAGATATAACCCCTGTCCTTAGGGAGCTCACAGTCTAACAAGGAATAGAACCCGTATACAAATAATTGACACAAGGCAGAATGAGGCAGGGGCAAAGAGGAGTCAGATAAAGTACTGTGGAAAATTTGAGTCACTGAGGCAGAGGCCAGGGGAGTAATCAGTCAGGTAAACAGGTCCTGGAACCCAGGTCTCTGAGCTCCTAGATTAGCTCTCCATATACACATACAAAGTCCTCTAGTCTCTGATCTACAGGAGCTCCTTTAGGTGGCTTTGGGCACGAAGTCAATAGTCAAAGGAAAAGAGTTTTTAAAAAAAGTTTCCGTTAGAAACAAATTGCTTAGTGATCTGGGGGAGGGGGAAAGGAAGGAGGAGGTATCCCCACAAGGGCCTCAGCCTTTGCAGAGAGATGCTGTTGGTTTATCAGCTAGTTATATTTAAAAAAAAAAAAGAAAAGAAAGCCAGCCAGCTGCTGATGGCAGCAGGGGTGGGAAATTACCTTGTGTTCTCACAGTGACACCTCTAGGGTGGGTGGGTGGGGGAGGGGGTGGGGAGAATATTCCCACAGAAGGATGTTTTTTTTGAGAGGGGAAAAACAACCAGAGTTCAGAAGAGGGACAGCATTATAATTTTCAGGGCAGTTGTGGCTGATGGAGAGGGAAGGAGGGAAGTAAATGAGAGACATCCATTGCCTTTTCTAATCTCCCCCACCCCTTTCACCAAGGACTACCAAGCACTCTCTTCCCAGAAGAACAAACAGGCTTCCAACCCAATTCCTTCTCTCCATCTCCCCCTACTCCCAGACCCCAAAGACCTGGTTATCATTGAGGGAGATCCCCAGTCTTGCCTGGGGAAATTCTCAAAATGCCTTTGACCCTCAGTGAAAACTTCGAGCATTTAGCCAAGGTAACCCCCAGGAAAGAAGTAAAGAGATTTGGGCACCTCACTTCCTGTGATCCCTTCACCATATTGCATGTCTGCACATCATGCCACCTCCTCTAAGGGTCCCTCCCTGCCTGGGACACAAAATCTCAGTTTGAAAGGAGGGTCTCTAGCAGGCTGAGCTCCTTGGCACCATGGGTGCCTGTCACATACATCTTTGTTGACAATCTCTAACTAACCCTTCCCCCTTCATCCCCACACTTCCACCACCACCACCACCACAAGCAGGGGAAAAAAGAGAGAATTCAGAGGGCTCGCCAGATCAGACAGCAACCCGGGACAAGCTCAAGATGAAAGCACTTGGCCTAAGGTCAGGGCCACTGGAGCAAAGCATCTAAACCAGGAGATTTTGTTTCTTTTAAGTGCCAGGCTATAAATAAAGCATGACCCTTTCTCAGGGGCAATCTCCCCACATCATCCCATCTATCCTCACTGGAGACAGGAACCCCACTGAGGCAGTATCAGAACAGTTGAGGGGAGGATTAGATTTTAAGTTCAGAGTTAGGAGACCTCAGGCAAACAACTTCCTTAGATCCCTGTTTTCTCATTGGTAAAAATGAGGGTGGGGGTGGTCTTTTTTTACTCTAAATCTGAACTGCTTAAATATTCTTCTCAGTATTTACCTTGGTGTTGTTCCATCGTCTCTGACTCTATGATCTTTTAGGGTTTTCTTTTCAAAGATACTGGAGTGGTTTGTCATTTCTTCTTATGGCTCATTTTATAGATGAGAAAACTGAGGCAAAGAGGGTGAAGTGACTTGCCCAGGGTCACAAAACTAGTAAATGTCTGAGGCTGGATTGGAATTCAGGTCCTCCTGACTCCAGGCCAGATGCTCTATCCACTGAGCAACCTAACTGCCTCCCAGTAATTCCCTACCTGAACTTTATTAAAGAAGAAAAATTGACTAGAGAACAAAAATCTGTAAATTCTTAGAAACTTAAAAATCTATATTTTGGGTTTGTTTTTTTTTTAAATAGCAAGATCTCAATTAACAAGAAAAACCATTTAACTGGTTTAGATTTACTCCTTGCTGCCCTCAGCTATGAGAAGAAACTGTTTCCTATTCTAAACACCAACTTATCCTATCATTGCCAGATCTATAGCCCCCCACCCAAAATGAGAATTCCTATTTAGAATGAAGGGACTGAGGGGATAGTGTATTGCTCTTGGAGTCAGGAAGGCCTGAATTCTAATCTAGCTAACCCTGGGTAAATCACATAAACTGCCTTAATCCCCTGGAGAAGAACATGGCAAACCACACCAGTACCTTTGCCAAGAAAACCCCACAATATAGACTCTAAATGATCACTCTAGTGCAAATATCAATAATATGGAAATAGGTCTTGATTAATGACACATGTAAAACCCAGAGAAATTGCTCATTGGCTGGGGGTGGGGAAGGGGAGGGAAAAAACATGAATCATATAACTATGGAAAAATATTCTAAATTAATTAAATAAATTTTTCCAAAAAAGAAAAAGAAAACCCCTCAGACAGTGTGGTCCATGGGGTCATGAAGAATTAGAGATAACTAAACAAATGTTATTCAATTCAGAATGAAGATCTTCCAGTGTCTCCTAAATCATTTTCATGTAATGTAAAACTGGGAAATGGCCTAATATGCATCACAGATTTCAACAGAGTTTAAACAACCCACAGTTACCTAATTCACCAGAAGATCTCATTTCCTTGAGCAGTCCATGACTTTGGGAGGGATATACCCTCCATAGAGACTTTGTAACTTTTTTCTGTTGTGATGTGTAATCCTTTCACAACATAAGAGAATTACTGTATAAATTCCTTCTAACAGGTCTATAATTTAAGTGTCAAGGGCACAAGGCTACTAAGTAGCTGGCCTAAAGTATCCCAAAGAGTATCAGGAGTAATTCCAGTTTAAAAGTATCCCAATGAGTATCAGAAGTAAACCCAACCAGTTAAAAAAAAAAGTAAAGCCTAGCCTGGATCTAAAATGGTCTTTTACTTACCTGAAAATGATATAGATGCTCTTTGAGGGCGGGGACTATTTTATTTTTGCCTTTGTATAAGTATAGCTTAGCACTGTGCCTGAAACAGAGAAGTTGCTGGTGGTGACACGGAAAAAGAGCTGGGTCTGGAGTCAGAAACATTTTTGTTGTTGTTCAGTCATTTTCAGTCACATCCCACTCTTCCTGACCCCTTTTGGCATTTTGTTGGCAAAGATATTGGAGTGGTTTGCCATTTCCTTCTCCAATTCATCTCACAGATGAGGAAATTGAGGCAAACAGGATAAAGTGACTTGCCCAAGATTACACAGGTAATAAATGTCTGAGGCTGGATTTAAAACTCAGGTCTTCCTGACTCCAAGATCAGCACTCTATCCACTCTTGTCACATGTTATATATGGGGGTTGTTAGGCTTTTCTTTTTTTAGGGGAAAAGAGAGGGTTGAAAAATTATTAATATGTCTTCCCAATTAATCTATGAGCCTGTCACACTATCATGGGGAAATACAAGAATTATGAGAGGCTGACTAGATCACCAAGAGCTTATAAAACCTATCAGGGGAAACAAGATTTATATGTGCAACAATTAAGACAGATGTGTAATTAGCTGCTACATTGTGGTATAGAGAGTGTCAGGTCAAAAAGAGAGATGAATATGGTGGGTCACTGGAGAAATCAAGGGATAATTAGGTAGTTCCACCCAGATGTGCTAAAAGGGACTTCACTAGAGAATGAGTTCCTACTTCAGGGGAGCTTGCAGGGTATTCCAGTTCCTCATTTACTTACTAAGCATAGTCAATGCAATATAGAAAAACACATCAGGTGAGAACTTAACTTGGAAAGCAAGTTAATCAATCAATTCATCAGGGAAGGTTGACTTGGGCAAATCTCTTTCTGGCTCCTATCTCAGGGTAATCTCAAGAGGATTTGGTGAGGGAGGATACTTAAATGTATTGCAATACCCATTTTTCAGGTGATGAAATTGAGGAATTGAAAAGCAGAGCCACGTCTAGAAACCAGAATGTGGATTTTTTCCAAATGTCCCTGCTGCCTCTTCCAAAGAGTGGGGGAGGGGAGGAAGGCAGAACAACTAAAACTGGGAGAGGCAAGCTGTTTTTTAAGAGCATGAAAATCAAATATAAGAACATTCTAGATGCCAAGGAAATTAGGAGAACGACTCAATATAAATAAAGTAAATGTTCAAAGTCATAAGTTTATTTTTAAAACTCTTACCTTTTTTCCTGGAGTATATACTAAGCATCAGATTCTAAGGCAGAAGAGTGGGAAGGGCTAGGCAACTATTAAAAGAGACTTGCCCAGGGTCATATATCCAGGAAGTATTTGAGGCCAGATTTGAACTCTGGACCTTCTATCTCTAAGTCTAGCTCTCTATCCAATCAGCCACCTAGCTGTCCCTAGACCCATAGATTTAGAACTGTAATAAACCTTAAATGCCCTCTAGAGTAAGCCCTTCATTTTACCGATGAAAAAACACTGTAAACAGAAGAAACTTGCCCAAAGCCAGTTAACATTTCTTAAGTGCTTACTTAAATGTCGGGGATGCAAAGAAAAAGGCAAAATAAATTCTTGCTTTCAGGAAGCTTACAATCTAATGGGAGAGACAACATGGAATTAATTATATACAAACAAGATATACATAGGATAAATTGGAGATAATCTATGAAGAGAAGGCTCTAGAGAAAAAGGGAATTGGGAAAGGCTTCTGGTAGAAGCTAGGATTTCAATTGGGACTTGAAGGAAGACAGAAAGCCAGAGATGAAGAGGGAGAGAATTTTAAGCAAGGGAGACCTGGTGAAGAAGCTCAGCATCAGGAAATGAATTAGTTTGCATGAGGAACAACAAGGAGGGCAGTGTAGTCATTCACCAAGCATGTGGAGGAGGCTAAGGTGGTGAAATGGAAGTAGAAGTAAGCCCAGGAAAAGCTGTTGGGGAGGGCAAGTTATGAAGGCTTTTGAATGCCAAAATGAGATTTTATATTTGATCCTGGAGGTGACAGGAAGCCACTGGAGTCAGAATATGAAGTGATATGGTCAGACCTGCTGGGTGGAAAATCAACTAGGTAAGAAATTTGTGGCAAGAATGGCCAAAAGATGGTTTTAATGTCATGAATGGGGAGCTGCAGCAGAGAAAAGGCAATGTCAGAAGAGAAGCAAGAAGGGAATGAGGATGATTCTTAGTTTTCACACCTGGAGGGCTAGGAGCATGATGATCTCCAGACAGTAATAGAGAGGTTAGAAGAAGGGGAAGGTCTGTGGGGAAAGATAATGAGTTTGGTTTTGGATATGTTAAGATGTCCATGGCAATCCACTATGAGATGTCCACTGAGCAGTCTAAGATGCAAGACTGGAGGTCAGCAAAGAGCTTGAGGCTGGATAAGTAGATTTAAAAATGATTAGCACTGAAGTCACATAGATAATAAGTAGCTGACCTTGGGTTTGAAAACTAACTTTATTTCCACTACTATCACATTCAAATCATAGCACCAGGAATACAGGAAAGTTCATCTAGGTGAAGGTGCATTATTTAAATTCCAAATAACTATTTGGAAAACTGTTTGCAAATCAACAAAATGAAATGCTTTATGTGGCTGAGGGCAAAACACCATTGCTACCATTATTGCTCTTCTTATTCCCTTACCTCACCCATATTGATCTGAGGGTATGAACTTATAGTACTTTGCATATTTTGGCACTTGATAAATGTTCCTTAAATTGACAATTACTTATACCAAGCAAAATAGCTAGAGGGTACAATGGCTAGTGCTTTAAGTCAGGAAGGCCTCAGTTCAAATCCTGCCTTGGATATTGGTTGTGTGAATCTGAGCAACTCACTTAAGCACTTTCAGCCTCAGTTTTCCTTATCTGTAAAATGATAATAAATAACACCTACTTCCCAGGATTATTGTGAGGATCAAATGAAATACTATATGTAATGTGCTCTGCCAACCTTAAAACTCTAGATAAATGTCACTTATTGCTTATGTATGAGATCTTCAGGATACAGACAGAAACTAAAACCAAAGAAACCCCCAAAACACCGAGTTCTTATCCTCAAGCAATTTCCATCCCACTGAGATATAATAGGAAAACTTGGCTCTTAAGTGCTCCTGTGTTCAGTAAATGGCTATGGGGCCAGATGGGCAACAATGCCCAGTTACCCACTCAGAGAAGAGGATTTCTTTCATTCTTTTTGTCTAAACTATTTCCCTAGCTCAGAGGCAGTGCCTAAAGCACAGATCATAATGGAGAGATAAGCAGGTTAGTACAGGGAAAACTGAAGTTGGTGAAGTGCTTCATTTGGGTCATTAATGGGAGGGGGAAGTTTGAAGGAAGAAAGGGGGTCAGTAGTGGGGGGGTGAGGAGAGGGGAGAAACATTGCATGTGTGGACGTGTCTATGATGTTCTTCCATCATATTGTTCAAAGCTGGGCCATACCCAAATTCTTTTTCAAGTAACCTGCCCACTTTATAGTGAGGGCCTGAGCTCTGTTTACAGTCTTAGCAGGATCTCAGAATTAAGAGGCATTTTATTTGTTCAAACACCTTAAGGAAGCCAGCCAGCTGTATGTAGTACCACCAGCAGCTGTAGCCAGCTGCCTCCCTCTACAATGCCCCCCCCCCTTTTCCCTTCATGTTTTGAAATTTATTTTCCCACATTCAGCCTTGGATTTTTTCCTTCCTTCCCCTATCACAGTCCTGTAGCAGCTAAAAGGGAAACATTTAGAGTAGAGAACAAGGCTTTATAATCCTTCCTGGTGTGCACCCTCTCAACCACCAGCAAAACAAAAGAGGTAAAGAAAACTCCGAGGAAACCTTGTTTTCCAGGGAAATTGTTTCCTCAAGGGAAATCATCCAGTGACACTCTCCTCTCTCTTCCCTCCCTCCCCGACCCTCCTAAATCAGCTGAGACTAGTAATGAACTTTAGAAAAGAATCACTGTTAGAAACCCCAGGAACTGAAGAAGGTTAAGGGTTCCAATCATTTCAGTCATGTCCAACTCTTTGTGACCCCATTTGGAGTTTCCTTGTCAAAGATACTGGAGTGGTTTGCCATTTCCATCTCCAACTCATTTGACAGATGAGGAAACCAAGGCAAATAGGGTGAAGTGACTTGCCCAGGGTTAGATAGCTAGTAAATGTCTGAGGCTGGATTTAAATTCTGGTCTTCCTGACTCTAGGCCTGGTGCTCTCTATCTCCTGTACCACCTGGCTGCCCTAGTTTACTATCAAGCACTGGCTCCCCAAAATCTTCTTCCCCCTTAACAATCCAAGGATCTTTATTCCCCCAACAACACTTTGAAACTCCAATCCTCCATATCTAATTTCTGTAGGACCTGGCATATTAAAAGGGTGTGGAACTCCTCTGGTAGGTCATCAGAACCCCAGTAGACCCAAGGAAAAGACAGAAAGTCCTCTCTGGTTCTTTGTTTTCAGAAGGCATGTCTACACAAGCCAATTCTGCTAGTGGCTCTACTCACCCACAGGAACTGCCTCGGTCACAATGACATTAAAAAACTAGAAACTGCATTCTTAAGACTGGAAGGACAGCTAGATGGTGAAATGGATAGAGTGCTGGACTTGGAGTCAAGAAGACTCATCTTCCTAAATTCAAATCTGGTCTCAGACACTTACTACCTGTGTGACTCTGGATAAGTCACCTAACAATATTTGCCTCAGGTTCCTCATCTGTCAAATGTGCAGGAGAGGAAAACGACAAACCACTAAAGTATCTTTGCCAAGAAAATTCTAAATAGGGTCTGGAAGTGCAGGACAACTTAAAAAATAAAAAAGACTCAGCAGAAATGGGAAGAAATGTCTGGGGCTCCCCAACACAACTTTCTGTAACAACCATTCCTGCTTTTGTGGTTCTAATAATCTAAGAATAAGCTGTAAAGCTGAGTTAAATTTATTCAAATTCTCTACACTTTTAAAGATGGGGAACCTGAGGCTCGGTGTACCATTTGTCCAAGGCAACACCGAAGAGATATTAGGGGAAAACAAGTCTCCCGTTCAACTTCCACCAGAAAGTTACACAAACACCCCAGCAGTCAGCTCAGCTCTCTACTTTGCATAGTCAAAGGATTATCCAGGCCCCCTTAGCCTCTTCCCCCCATTGTCTGCGGGCAAAGGGAGGGGAGGAGGGAAGGGGGAGGGCAGACCAGCAGACTGAGGTCTTTGAAAGACCCCAGAGCAGACTGCTAATGGTCTTTCCCTGCCCCCATGCTAGCACGGTATGCAAGATAGCTCCCCAAAAGATAACACCACCCAGAATGGGCGGTTGGTAGCTATGAACTGTGAGGTCAGCGGGATCGATGGGGTGTGTACCGGCCAGAGATTAGAGTCACCCCCTTTCCCCCCTCAACTCCCATTCCTGATTTCATCCTTCGCAATCCACCCTAATTCCCCGTGGTTCCCCTAAAGAAAAGACCTGTGGAGCGATGCCTGAGGCAAAACTTAGAGACTTAAGTTTTAAAGAGTTTTTCTTTTTATTCCGTTTTGGCTGGGGGGGGGTGCATTTTAACCTCCTCCTTTCCAACAGTAGTACTTTTAAGCCCCGGTGTCTGGGGAAGATAAGCCACCTCGGGAAGTGAGGCCACAAACCTTACAATCCGCCCCGCCCCGCCCCCACACAGATCTCCCCACAGACCCCGTCTCCCAGAGGGTGTCCTTCCCCAACCCCCAGACCCGAGCTGCTCCGGAGTTATCAAGTCACAACATCCTACCTGCTTCCCATCTCCCTTCCCCTGAGGCCCTGCTGGGGGACTGGAGGCTTTTCGCGGGCCAGCACGTGGGAGCAAGATCAGGGAACCAGAGCCCCAAAGTCACACAACACCCCTGCAACTCCTTACCCCAGTCTCACTGAGGCAACAGAGGAAAGAGTGCACTGTAATGCAGTGGAGAGGGGATGCAAGAACTACCCAAGGCTGGCAGGGAGGGCTCCAAGGCACGATCGAAGGCTTTTGTCCTCCTTTCTAGTCATTCCTAGGAGACGGATGAACTGGTGCACACACTAGCTAACAGAGGGCCAATTCCAGGGTCAAGGAAGGGTCAATCCTTAGGACTCGCCAAAACGGGCCTCCAAAATTCCTGGACTAAAAGGCTCCAAACCCCTCCCGGTAAACAGTAAATAGAAAGTTCCTTGAAAGGCTCCCTCATTTTTTGCCCATCTTTGTATTACTCCGGCTTAACAGTGTACCGTTGTGCACTGCGGGCGCTTTAAAAGAGGTGTGCTAAATTGGTCTCTAGACAGGTAGCATCCCCTTCTGCCCCCTAAAAGAAAATATGCTCCCCAGAAATACAACATCCCAGGAAAGGACCATCCTTCCGCCCTACCTCCCTAGCCAAGGGGAGGAAGAATAGTCCCAGTGGAAAGGAGACATTGAATCCAGGAGAAAACTATTACAGGAGAGGAAAGGAGAGAGTTGCTCTCAGCAATCCCTCTCTAAAGCTTCGAAGTGTCAGCACCCATCATCCCAACACATATCCCGAACCCTAGAACAGGCACTCCCAGAAGATGGAGAGGGCCATCAGGGCGGGAAGTGGAGAGACTGAGTCACCTTCCCAAAAAAGCAAGAGCAAGCCCCTGAGCTTAGCCAGGACCCCAAGGCCGGCTGGCTGCCCAGTCTTACCTGTAGGATCTTGTCCAGGCCCTCCTGCCCCAGGCACGGGAACTCCTTGAGCAGCTGGATCTTCTGCCTGGCGTAGTTATCCTTGGCGGTCCTCCAGTGCGGCTCCTCCAGCACCTCGAAGATTGCCGCCCCAATGGACAGGTAGAAGATGATGGCCGATGTCAGCAGAGGTCCCCGGTCCACCATGGCTCTGGAGGGGGCCGGCCGCTCCCGGCCTGCGCCAGGTTAGGGGCGGGTGGTGCCAGGGGCAAGCGGTCCCCCAACCCCCAGGACTCCCCACCGCCCTCCCTCGCAGCCTCAGGAAACAGCTGTTTGAATTTGGTGCACCGCATGCGCAGTGCTCCTTTTTTTCTTTGCGGAGCGCCTCTCCTAGGGCAAAGTTTCTCTGCCAAGTTGGCCCGCCTTGGGTCCCGGACTAGCTGGGTGTTGGTGGTCGATGTGGGGGAAGTACCCTCGATTTACACAGCCCAGTGGGTTAAGAAGTGACGGAGATTTTGGGGAGGGGCAGTTTTGCGTTAGGGTAAGGAGGTGGGCGCTCCAAGTCCCACTCTACTGGGAGACACGTGGGCTTCCTCTCCGCCCGCCACCCGGTATTAGCCTTGCACTGCGCTCGCTTCGCCAGTCTGCGCCTCTTTAACAAGCTGCCCCGAGCGCACTCCTCCGAGCCTGGGGAGGGGCCAGCCGGCTCACCCGCCCTCCCCAGCCTTGGACTAAGAGGAGGGAACGAGTCCGGCCCCGCCCCTCCCTAATGGGCCAGTCCGCTGGAGGCGGGAAGAGGTGGGGGGTGGTGAAGAGTATGGAAGGTGAAATTTAATTCTTACCGCTTAGAATTTTGGACTTGGAAGGAAGCTAAGCGATCTCTTCCTTCAGCTTCCTGGAAGAGGCTTGGAAGCACCTTTCCACCAGGTTCATTACCCCTACTCTTCACCCAGTCCCAGGAGAGGGTGGAGGAGGAGGTGGAGTGGAGTGTTGGGAGCTGTGTCGGAACCTGCCTGAGGGCAGTGGCATCCCTGTTATTATTATTTTTTTAATTAATGTAAGTGCTTCTAATTGTTATTATTTCGCTTCTCCCCCAAGGGGACTGGAGACCTACGGTAGGAAAGCCGGGGACTAAGGCAGAAAAGAGGAAGGATGGAATTGATGAAAGAGAAAGGAGAATGGGCCAGGGGAAAAGGTACCAGCTGCAGGGCTGGAGAACCCAATAGAAGTAGGTGGCTTCCCGTAACCCTACAAACAATAAGCAGATAGATCCTTGCGACCAGTGAAGGAATTCTGTTTGACTTCCAGCTTCCATTCTCAATTAGCTTACCTTACCTTCTTTTTGTAGCCTTTGGGAGACACATTTCTCTGCCGCAACTGTAGCGTGCTCTTTAAGCTTAACTACTTTAGGTGTGACTTTAGGTAAATCGATTACTCTCTCTGATCCTCTGTTTCTTCCTCCGTAAAATGAGAAGTCAGCTGTCCGGAGCAGCCAGGTGGCTCAATGGATGGAGCCAGTCCTGGAGTCTGGAAGACCTGAATTCGAATTCAGTCTCCTATGCTTACTAGCTGTGTGACCCTGATTGCTTTAGTTTCCTCCTCTGTAAAATAAGCTGAAGAAAGAAATGGCGAATTTCACAAGCATCTTTGCTAATTAAATCTCGAATAGGGTCATGAAGAGTGGGACAATAGTAAACTTCAACAGTGTTGTCTCTTTTAAATACTGGATATATAACCTCCAAAGTCCTCATCTGCTATAAATACTAGGATCATCTTGACCCTAAAAAGCTCTTGGGTAGGAGAAAGCCAGGAAGGGAAGAGAGAAGACTTGAATTACAGGGTGCTAACAATGGGGGAAACATTCCCCTCCTTCAGATCCCATTCCCTGCTAGATGCCAGGAAAGTTTTGACAGTTAGAACGAAGGGTAATCATGCTGGATAGCTTCATAGGGCATAAAACCTGGAGGACTTGACACTTTCCTTCTTACAAGTACACCTATTTTTGTCGGAAAAAAGTCTTCTTTATAGGAGAGAGGATAAAGTAGCAGGAATCTAAGATCCTGGACACCACTCAGTAACCTGGCTTCCAGGAGGATATTGGCCAGCTAAATAATAGGGTTGGGGGTCAATGGCAGAAGGATGCTCTAATGTCTTGGGTGGAGGTGCTTGTTCCTGGTGTCTGTAGTGTATATGTATGCATTTATGTATGTTAGTATCTTTGCCTTTTGCTGCAAGAGGAAATGTCATGGTCCCAAATACTTCTTTCTGTCTTTTTAGCCCTGAATTAGGGGGTCAACTTTGTAATATTTCACCCACCTTCTAAATGCCTCACCTATATACCACAGTGGAAGGTCTTTTTTTAATATAGCCTTTTATCCTCATTTCTGTGATTTAAAAGAGACATTTCCCATTTTC
This sequence comes from Monodelphis domestica, assembly GCF_027887165.1. Classification (NCBI taxonomy): domain Eukaryota; kingdom Metazoa; phylum Chordata; class Mammalia; order Didelphimorphia; family Didelphidae; genus Monodelphis; species Monodelphis domestica. The sequence continues at coordinate 279,010,572 of NC_077228.1, forward strand.
TCTGAGCTTATTCACCTTTCTGGGAGGACAGAGCTCAGATGCATGTTTGTGAGAAACTTCAGAAGCTGGTGTGAACAGTTCAGCCCAGCAGGAGTGGGAGGGAATGTAGGGATGGCACAAATTTTATTTTTTTCAAGAATGCATCTTCAATGCCTTGTCCAGCTCCTGTCTCAGTTGTAGGGTGGGGTGAAGGGGGAAGCAATGTGGAGAGGGAAAGTTTTGTTTTTGTTTTGTGGTTTTGTTTTTGTTGCAATGAGATCAAAGGTAGAAGGAGTATTTTTTTTTTAACAACCAGTGTTTTATTGAGTCTCACTATATGCCAGACACTGTTTATAAGTTTGGCCAGCTTTTTACTTGGCATTTTTAGTAGTTATGAGGACTGCCATTGTTGTGTCTCCTTATCCTCCCTATCATTTCATTTGTGTGTGTATGTGTGTATGTGTGTGTATGTTTAAACCCTTACCTTCTCTCTTAGAAGTGATACTAAGAATCCGGTCTAAGGCAGAAGAGCAGTAAGGACTTGGCAATTGGGGTTAAGTGATTTGTCCATTGCCACACAGCTATCGGGTGTTGGAGGCTAGATTTGAACCCAGGTCTTCCTGACTCCAAGCCTGGCTCTTTATCTACTAAGCCACCTACCTGCCCTATAAGTAGTTTTAAGATTTACAAAGAACCTTACAAGCACTAACTCATTTGATTCTCACAATAACCCTATAAAATGGATTCTACTAAGAGATGGGAAAACTGAGGCTAAGGGAAGGTTGTTATTTGCTCAGGGCCACACAGCCAGGAAATATTTGAGGCAGGATTTGAACACCTCTATGTGCCTCTTCCTTAATCTTCTATTTTTTTTTCAATTTTTCCACCTCTCCCACCTTTAGTCTCTTCCCATCTCTTCCTTTAGTATATTTTCCTACTTGACCTTTCTTTTTTTATTTTATTTTTTTCCTACCTGACTTTTCAGTAGCTTCCAATCCCTTTTGCTCTGTCTCCTCTCCCAAGTGTTGTGCCTTGGCTCCAGTTTCCTGACCAGAACCCCTCTGTTCAATTATTATATTCTACCCTGAGCTTTACCATCTAACTTGACCCGCACATTTTCCCAGAACTGTCATCATTAACTTTACTGAGAAGAGAAGGTCAAGATGGCTTCTTTACTCCCATTGCCTTGAGAGAAGGCAGAAGATTGAAGTGAGACAGGATGTTATCAATGGTCAACCAGCAGTGTGTCAACATGGAATCTAGGAATCCAAAACTTGTGGCCTAGTGGGATCTTATGAACCTCAAATTTCAGGACTAGCTTATAGGTTGGAGACCCCAAAGCTTGTCCTTGTTCCCTGTTCCCATGGGAATCTACCCTAAAGGAAATCCCAGGCCAGCAGTTTCAGGCTGAGTAGGGGACCCTCAGGGGAATGCCAATCCACTTGAGGTGGGAGCTAAGCTGGAGTTGAGTGACTCTTTGGCACAGTAGATAGTGCATTAGTCTGGCAAGCTGTAGATCTCCAGTTGGATCCTCAAGTTGAATCCTTGGAAGGAGGGTGTGATATACTGGGAAAGGCTTCTGGAGACAGCCTGAAACTGCTAGCTTGGGATTCCCTTTATGATAGATTCCCTTGGGAACAGGGAACAAGAACAAACTTTAGGATCTCCAAATATGAACAAAATTAGGTTCAAGGCCAGAGAGGACCTCACAGGGAGAGTAGGCAAGAGTATCTTGATGTGTCTGTGCGATTTGAAGCACCTGGGGTAAGAATTCAATAATAATTTTTTATATGTCTCTGCTAGAAGAGATGAAATACTTAAAAAAAATTAAATCCTTACCTTCTTACTTAGAATCAAGACTGTGTATTGATTCCAAGGCTAGGCAATGGAGGTTAAGTGACTTGTCCAGGGTCACACAGGTAGGAAGTATCTGAGGCCAGCTTTGACCCCAGGACCAATGAAATACATTTTTGCATTTAAGTATAAGACTGGTGTTCAAATTCTATCACTTAGTTGCTTTGTGACTGTAACGCTTTGAATCTCAATGTCTTCATGTTTAAATAAAGATAATATTTCTGTCTCATAGAATTGTTATGAGGAACAAATGAGATATTAACCCTTACTAGCAGAAAGTTTTTTTTCTCTCTTCAAATTTATCTCCAGTTTTTTTCTATCCTAACAACTCCACTACAGAGATTTCAAAAAGTTACAGCATCTACCTAGTAACCCAGAAGCCATTTTTGGGGGGACCTTCTCCTGTCCTCTTGACATGAGATAGCTTCTTATGTTAGTCCCTAAAGACAGAACTTGACTGAAAAGATTCTTGTACTAAATTCAGAAACCACTTATTATTCAGTCGTTTTCAGTCATTTCTGACTCTTTCTAACCCTATTTGGGGTTTTCTTGACCAAGATAGTAGTTTGCCATCTCCTTCTTCATCTCATTTTACAGTTGAGGAACTGAGGAAAACAGTGACTTGCCCAAAGTCACACAGCTAGTAAGTATCTGAGACTGGATTTGAACTCACGAAGATGAGTCTTCCCAATCCCAAGCCCATTATTCCATCCAATGTGACACCTTGATGCACCTCAGAGAGGCCTAGGGTACCTATATTACTGAGTGGCTTCATCCATGCCTGCCATTTCTCATATGCTGTCCCTTTAGACCTCTGTAGCCAGTTTTTCAAACATAGCTTTCTCCCTTCTTGGGGATCTTTAATGTTAATCAGATTTTGCCTGTGATATAAGCAATAGGTCCATGGGTACAATTGTCCTTTGTGTAAAGAGATAACCCGTTTCCCTTGGTTGTTGTCCTTATTTGACTCACAGTCCACCTTCCCTACATTTATACTGATACTCCATTCACTGTCTAGAGAGCCTGGTGCAATTGGGTGAATTTTCTTTTACTCAAAAAAGCCCCAGCTGTAGAATGTAAGTGTTCGACAGATGATTTCTAAGTTTCCCCAGCTCTGACAGTCTGTCTGTGGCCTAACACTCTGTTATAAAGACCTTCCCAGCTCTGGCATGCTACATTCTGTGATTCACCATTGTTTCCCTGGACTTCAGGACCCTCTGACGGATTTTTTTTTTGACCCAGATGCTTGTGCCCGCCCACCTTGGGGCCCCTACACAGCATAGATCCTGGGGGCCAGAGGGAATCTAAGAAGACAATGGGTTACTTGTCCACTCAGAAGAAGGAGGAGAAGGAGGGAATTTACTGATTGATTGGAGGGGGAGGAGGACCAGCTGGAATGAGTACAGATTTCTGTCTAAGGAGCAAAGGTCCAAGTCTGATCTGGACAATAAACAGAACTTGGTCATAAGGAGGACGTGGGCCTCAGGTTCTGGAGCTGGACATTACTTGCAGGATGAATATTTGGGAATCATGAGACTAAAAGATTTGGCAAGAAAATTGATGACCCAGAGACAGCAGTGCTACAGGTGTGGGGCAGAGTGTCTGCCTGTCTTATAACATTCCACAGGACAGAAGGACCTAGAATTGGAAGGAGCTTGGGGATCATTTAGGTCATTTCTCATTTGATGAATGAAGAAACTGAGTATTAAGTAGCAGAACAATGTTTGGAATTTAGGACCTCTAATTCCAAACTGAGTGTTCTTTCCACAATTATAGTTAGGGATTCAAGAAGAACCAATTTAAACCAGTATATGACTTTTTACCTAACCCCTTTAATGTCAGACTCATCTTCCTGAGTCCAAATCAGACACTTACTACCTGTGTGATTCTGGGCATGACACTTAATTCAGTAATCTGGACAAGTCACCTAAGCCTGTTTGCCTCAGTTCCTCATCTGTCAAATGAGCTGGAGAAGGAGATGGCAACCTATTCTACCATCTTTGCCTAGAAAACCCCAAATGAGGTCACAAAGAGTCAGAAGCAATTGAACAACAATAGAAAGAACCCTGGATGGAGAGACAGAAAACACTTCTATGTGACCCCAGGCAAACCACTTAACCTTTCTGGCACTCAGTTCCTTATCCAAAAAATGAAGAGGTTGGGCAAGAGAACCTCTGAGGTTTCTTCCAGCATCTTATCTCCCATTGCTCTTCTTAAGGTACCTACAGTATAGCCAAACTGGACGATAGTTCATCACCCAAGCACCTAACAATCCCTTCTACCACTCTGCCTTTATTATACAGTTCCAATTTCAGGAATGCCTTCCCCAATTCTACCTATTGACATTCTTCCTATTCTTTAAGTCCCAGCTCAAATACTGACTCCTCCATAAAGTCTTTTTTCTTTTAAACCCTTACCTTCTCTTTTAACATCCATAGAAGTATCAATTCCATGGCAGAAGGACTAGGCAATTGGGATTAAGTAACTTGCCCAGTGTCATATCTAGGAAGTGTCTGAGGTCAGATTTGAACCCAAGACATCCTGTTTTTTAGGCCTGACTGTCTATTCATTGAAACACCTAGCTGCCCCCAGAAAGTTTTCCCTATGGCTCTTAGCATACAATGGTCTTTCCTTCATCTGATTTCACAGTATTTTATACCCTTTCCTGATGATCATTTCTAGTTTACAGGACTAGAACTCAACCAGACAATGTTTATTAAAGATAGATTCAAGAGTAACTAGGTGGCTTGACCCTGAGCAAGTTGCCCATTGCCTGGCCCTTATCACTCTTTTGCCTTTGAACCAATGCTTGAAGGTAAGGGTTTAAAAAATAAGATATGTTCAATACAGGTCCTACTACCAAACTACTTTATAATCAGGACTCTAGATAGATTATGATGCTTGTTATACCACAGCATGCTGTCTCTATCCTCTCCAATGCTCAGCTGTTCCCTATAAAGTTTAATTTCTCTACCAGGAAGCACAATAGTTGGATCCACTATAAGCAACCACACACACACTCACACATAGATAGATTCATACCAAAGCCTCAACCGAGGTCTTATTGGTTGGTCTTTCCCTTAAAATGTTTATTGATTTTCTGACCCACTACTCAGGTCTTCCTGATTCCAAATACAGAACTCTATTCATCCTACCACCCTCTACCTCTGGTGTAACCATAATGGGTGCTCAGACCTCCTTGTGGAGATTAGCCACCCTACTGGGGGTCTGTAACACAGAAAAGGAAAGCCATTTGCCCCAGATCAGAAAATAATCATGTATGAAACTCTTGCCCTAATGTGCAGTGCCCTGCAAGGCAGTTGTAATACTGTTTTTCAAGAATGACCTCGGGGGCAGCTGGGTGGTTCAGTGGATTGAGAGCTAGGCCTAGACATGGGAAATCTTGGGTTCAAATATGGCCCTAGACACTTCCTAGCTACTATGTGACCCTGGGTAAGTCACTTAACCCTCATTGCCTAACCCATACCACTCTTCTATCTTAGAACCAGTACACAGTATTGATTATAAGATGGAAAGTAAGGGTTTTAAAAAAAAGACCTCTAAATTGTTATCTTTGTTACTGCTGGTAGTAGTAACGTTGCTGGAAGAGGTGGTGTGTGTTGGAAGGGGGATAGAGAAAAAGAGAGAGAGAGAGATGAACAAGGAGAAGGAGAAAGGGGGGAAGAAGAGGAAGGCTCCTAAATTCTTTCTGACAATTCTAACCCTCAGGTAGGCATGTAGCATTGTCATTATTATCTCCTCCAATGAGTCTGGTTTTGTGCACATGCTCCAGATGTGAGGCTTGAGTTACACTTAATAAAAAATCCTTACCAGCTCCTTTTGCTTTTGGTGACAAATCAGTTCAGTTCCACAATCGGTCATGGAGCATGTTGTGTGTACAAAGCTCTGTGGTCAAGTTACAGAATTTACAGAGAAGAATAAATTTTAATCCCACTTCCCATTACCACTTGAAACACCCTTGAGATTATTTCTGGGATGGCTTCCCATCATGAGTTCGCCTCTGTGTAGCTAAGAGATCTCTGTAATATTGGTTATAAGACATTTACCATTGGTGCAGGACAGGGAGGCAACTGGTTAATCTGAATAATAAAAATCTTTTCATGTTACATCCCACAAAAATTACCCATTGGGGACTCAGAATGGGAAGTGGCATACCCACCATTAGAAAGACTACCACTGATGCCAGGGAGGCCTCCTTCCTGAGTTGAGCCAGATCTTAGTGCAAAGATGAAGTCTAAGACTATCTCCCTCTCTCCCTCTCTCTGTCTCTACCTCTGTTTCTCTCTCCCTTCCTCTTCTTGCAAACATCCACACCACCATCACCACTGCATCCTGTGAAAGCCTCCATTGTTGCTACATCAGATGCACCTAGATAGTATAGTGAACAGAGTGCTGTACTTGGAATCAGGAAGACCTGAGTAGTTGGTTAAAAAATCAAGAAAATGGGTAGCTCAGTGGATTGAGAGTCAGGCCTAGAGACAAGAGGTCCTAGGTTCAAATCTGGCCTCAGACACTTCCCAGCTGTGTGACCCTGGGCAAGTCACTTGACTCCCATTGCCTAGCCTTTACCACTCCAAGGCAGAAGCCTTGGAGCTAATACACAGTATTGACTCCAAGACAGAAGGTAAGGGTTTAAAAAAAATTTTTTTTTAAATCAAGAAAACTTTTTTCTCACTCACTCTGTGCAGGGCACTGGGCTAAGTACTAGGGCTACAAATATGAAAAAAACACAGTCCCTGCCCTCAAGGATCTTACAATTTAATGGCAAAAGACCCTGAAAAGTTAGGTGAAAAGGAGATAAAAGAGAATGTGTATGATGAAAAAGCCAGAGAAGTCTCAAAGTAGTGAAGCCAGGTGAAAAATGAGATGTTCTGAGCTGTGCTCCCTCCTACAATAGAGATTTTGGAGTTCATTTATCAGTGGAAAAAAGGCCGATGATGAATCTCAAGGCCAATGGGATCTGATGAGGTTTTCCCAATAATAAGTTCTCTGGGGCTGTGGTCAAGAAGTCAGAGCTGCTTCCAAAGTACTGGAGTTGGGTAAGAAATGAATACAAATCTTGCCTCAGACACTAACTGGCTATGAGACTTGTTTGAGCCACTGAACCCTCTATGCCTCAGTTTCCCAGAAACAACATGGATTAGAGCATAATACAGGAGATAACTCTCCTGGGAGCCAAGAAGACCTGGGTTCAAATCCTGTTTCTGACACTTCACCCCATTTGCCTCAGTTCCCTCATATGGGCAAGTCATTTCACCTCATTTGCCTCTGTTTCTTCATCTGTCAAATGAGCTGGAGAAGAAAATGTCAAACCACTTCAGTATCTTTGCCAGAAATCCCCAAATGGGATCAGATGTAACTGAAGAGTCAGACATAACTGAAAAAAATAAAGGATATTAATAAAATTAATTTAAAAGGTGGCATGTTCTGAGAAGTTATTATACAAAATTATACTTGAAAACTTTAAGAATCTATAATTTTACCTATGTGTGCAGTCCTTCAGGCTGTAAAGACTGCAATCTTTCCATACCTAAGTAGATAATTTAATCAGCTGCATCTGCAGAATCAACTTTAGAATTGTGGTGGTAGACACTTCTAAGACTCTCTTGGACAGCAAAGAGATCAAATCAGTCCCTACTTAAAGAAATTAATTTAGACTATTTATTGGAAAGTCAAACACTGAACTTTGGCCATATAATGGAAAGACAGGACTCATGGGGAAAGATATTGAAGTTAGGAAAGATTGAACACAAAAGGAAATGACATCAGAGGATAGGATGGATAGATAGTGTAATGAAAACAATGAATATGAACCTGGACTGACTTAAGGAGCTAATGGAGAATAGAAGGGCCTGGCAAGGTATGGTCCACAGAGTCACAAAGAGTTGGACATGACTGAGCAACTGAGCACCAAAAAGCTGCTGAAAAAAAGTGTCCCAGACATGTTCCTCTCTGCTTTTATCCTCAGATAAACAGTCTTCATCAAGTCTGCAGCACAAATTAGTTGAAAGATTGCTGGTTTTGAAGTCCAAAGACCCAAGTTTGAATTCCCCCTCTGCTACCCACTAGTTGTATGACTATGGGCAGGTCACAAAATAGGGATAAAAATATTTGTACTATGAAGCAAGATACAAAATCTGAGTGTCTCTTCAGACTCTCTAAGTTATCTGTAAGTTACAGATGAAGAGATGAGTTACCAGTCTACATCTATGGAGACAGAATTCCACACTGAGAATTTCATTCAATAATAATATATCTTTCTTCAATAATATATTTCTTCATTGATTTCCTTTATGAAACTTCTTGAACATAGGACATCATTGGAAATAATGCTGTGCCTAAACACTTTGTGATGTCATTTTTTTAAATAGCAAAATTTGTTATTTTACTTAAAATTTGGTCTATGTCCCCAAATTTGAATTTGGTTGGATTTGTTTGTTTGTTTTAATGGGGATGACTATTACCTTTCAAGGATCTGGAGATAAGCTTGTGAGGCTGTACTTTTAAGTCTGAAGTCAATAAACCCCTGCCAGTGTGTTTTCCATTAGTAACCAGTCAATAGATACTTCCTTTTACTAAATAATTGTTCTCTTCCCTTGGCCTCAGAGATACTACACTCTCCTAGTTCTCCTCATTCTCTCATGTTTCTGTCAACTCCTTGTCTGTCTCCTTTCTGGGTTCTGGCCATTTTATATTAATGTTCCCCAAGAATTAGGACCATAAATTTAGAACTGGAAAGAGATCTTTAAGGCCACTTAATTCAATTTCCTCATTTTTCAGATGAGGGTACAAGCTGTTATTGTTGTTGTTGGTGGTGGTTTGAAGGATTTCATTTTAAAAAAGGACCAATGATATCATGGAGTCTTGACTTGTAAGTGAATTGGATTTAAGTGAGACAGAGTTGCACAAAGTCTTTGGCATCACTCTCTCTTATTCAGAGTCATTGGAGTCTAATGGAAAAACAAAAGTAAGGAAAACTAGTGATGATCCCAGATGCAGTGAATGACCCTGGCATCTTCTATGTCTAACCAAGCTCTAAGCTCTCTACGGTGCTTATTTTAGCTGGCTGCCTTTATGATCATTGGAACAAATTATTTTCATCTGCCCCCCCCTTTTTTTTTTTTTGCTGAGGAAAGACTTTCAATGCTTGGGGAAGAGATTTCCCAAAAGTACTGTTGGGTTTGAGGTCTGTTGGTTACTTTCAACCTGGTTTAGCTATCTACCAAGACAGTTTTACTGGAGTCTGGCCACTGTGCAAGCTTCAACTTCTTGGAGCCACAGGTGAGAGTTAGGTGGAAGGTAGACACCAAAGGTAGATGAACAGCTCTGAAAAGAGTTCAGCAAATTCTCACACCAGAGTTACTAGTCTTCCCTAAACACCCCATATATCCCAGGGGTCAAGCTAAGAGAATAGGAAAACAGAAAAAGAACAAGTACTTTCATCTAGGGAAACGGGATATTCTCATGGAAGAGGTATAAAATCTGAAATGAGCTTTGAAGAGAAGGAATTCATTTGGCAGATATGAAGAGAGTACTCTCCAGATATAATGGGAGCTAATCAAGTGATCTTCTAATTTATTATGATTCTACCACAGTCAACTTGATGAGATTACAGGACATGAACTTTTGTTGGAAGTGAGTGGGTGGGGGCAGATTTCTGGTAGGACTAGACATACGTCTTTGCCTGTTGCTGAGAGATGAATTCCTCTGATTGGTTCCCAGTGACCGGGTTGCCTCCAGGATGATTTATGACTAAGAAAAGCCAAGGGATATATGTACTCTGCTTTGAAGAAAGGCTTTCTCAGTGGCCTGCAAGGGCTATGAAAAACTCTTGACTCCTTTTTTCTTTTCAAATACTTTATCTACCTGTAGAAAAGAATGGTAGTCTCCTTCTATTAAGTTCAGCAAGGTAGAATTTCTTCCTCTTTTTTTTATTTCTCCCTACCACTGATGGAAACATAAAACAGCAACATTTTTGTTCCTCTGTTTTTGTAGAGGACCAGTGACATGGAATGATGTCTTGATTTGGAGTAAATTGGATATAAGTGAGGCAGAGTCGCACAAAGTTGTCAGCCTCACTTTCTCTTCTAAAGTCATTGAAGTCCAGTGGCAAGACAAAAGTCAGAAAGACTGGTGATGGCTCAGGATGCAGTGGATGACCTTGGCCTTTTCCATGTCTGACCAATCTCTAAGTGTTCCACAGTGCTTGTTTCAGGTACCTTCATGGCTGTTGGAACAAATTGTTCTCATCTGTCCATTTTGCTAGAGGGAAGTTTTCACATACTTGGGTAGACCTCATTCTTACAACTTACCAATGGGTTTGAGGTTTTTTTTTTTTTGAGGGTTTGAGGGTTATTTTCCACCTGATCTTAGTCTACCTGCTGAGACAGTTTTACTGTGATGTAGCCACTTCTCATGCTATAGCTTTTTAGTACCACAGGTGGGGTGGATTTGTGATTTTATGATGGCCACCAGAATCATAAATGGAAACACACAGAAGCACATAGTAAGTGACCTGTGCTTATTCAAGAGGTGCTCATGATCTTAAAATACTTGGCAGCCTTTAGCCTTTCTCTTTCCTTTTCTAAGCACAGGTTAGACTAGCAGTTCTGAGAATGATTATTGCCACATAGGGAGTTACCTTTTAGATAGTGATAAATGATTAACTAGTTCTTGGGGAAAAGATATATGTAAGACACTCTATTAAGTTTAATCTGCATTATTAATATTTTTCCATCACTTTCTTAAGTCTAGGCAATCAACAAAACAATAAATCAGGCCCAGCATTCTGAGGCATAAATGCTCACATTGATAATTTAACAAGAGGAAACTCTAGGGGAGTTCTAGCACAGCCCTCTTTTAGGTGATCTTGAGTTCTGTGTATTTTCAAGAGATCTTATGGTTTCTGAGTTTCAGAGATGGGCATTGACTCCCACAAGTGAGAAGTTTTCCTTAATAGCATGATTCTTAGAGAAGAAGAAAGTCACTAATAATAGGATTCTGCAACTGGAGGGCTTAAACCATATCATAGGACACTCAGACCTGACCAACCCTGGTGCAGTATTGAAGTGAAAGGGAAATATTTATTCAGTAATCTCCCTAAGGGTCTTTCCCTTCCATGGAGGCTAATGTAAGGATTGGGTAAAGGGAATAAGGAAGGGTTGTAATAGGAAATGGAGGAGATGAAAGGACAGAAAGAATAAGGAGGGCTAGTGAAGTAGAGGAGAAAATCACTGGACTGAAATGATCTTTGTAATTTTCCCTTTCCCTTACACTTCAACCCTAGAGAGAGGTACTCCTGAGCTGATGTTAAGGCAAGGATGAACAGGATCAGTGTCTCAATGAGTAGGCTTCTGAGGAATAATGGAGTTTACTTCTCTCAAGGTTTGACTGGTACTTGAGCCCCCAGAAGTCCCACTGTCCTTTCTGGCTCTTTGTTGTTAGCCAAGGCTAAATGGCCAGCCTAGCCAACACCCTCTCTTTCTTTGTCCTTCTATGATTTGAATCTGACTGTGAGTTTTTTCAATACAAGATTGTTTATTAATTCAAGTGACAAAAAAAGGGGGGGGTAGGTCTGTGGGAATAGGAGACCTACGGGTTATCTTTGTCCTTCTTCAGCTGAGCCAAATGGCTCAGCTTCAGCTTCTCTCTCTCCTTCCTCTCTAATCACTGTCACTGTCCTATTCTAATCAAATGTCAAGTGTCCTCCTTGGGAAGATCAAGGGATAGGAAGGGTCTTTGGGGGGACCCTGTGAAGTTCAAAGGATCAGCACCCCTTCAGCAGCAGTTGTTGTTCTTTTCTTATTTTAGTTGATGATCTAAAGATATTAGGAATCTTCTCTCTTCAGGGCAAGGTAAATGGAGGCAAGACTCTGGCACCAAAGGGTAGGATCTCGAGCTTGGGTCCTAGCTCCCGACTCTCCAGAGTTCACATGGCAAAAGATCTCTTTTTCAGCTTTTTCTCCCACTAGCTTCTTCTCCTGCTCCAACTGCCGCTCCCCTTCCTGGCAACATTCTAAACAATGGTTCTTCAGTCTGGGTTTTCTTTTCCACACTAATGAGATGTCATTTGAATGTTTTATTTCTTATTTGTTTGAATAAACCCATGAGTCCTTTGTGTCTTTTATATTTTCTGTGGTAGAAGAAATGAAAGCTTTCCAAACTTAATATTCTAATTTTGTTGTTGAATACCCTTGTGGAAAGGACTCTGCTACCTATATTGGGGAAAACCTAGACAGGAGCCATGGCTTAGCTTAGTTTTGGAGATTTCCCTAGAGTTTCATTCTAAGTATGGATAGAGTGAAAGAGAGACTTTGATCTTTGTGATTAGGCCCTCAGCTTCCATGTCTGTGTAGGCTCCAAGTCCTTAGGAAGTCCTAAACTTATTAAATGACTAAAGGTTCAATTTGGCTAGAATGTAGAGTGCCTGAAAGGAAGTAATATGAAATAAAACATGCAACCTCATTAAACAGGGCCTTAGAACCATCAAAAGAAAATTCAGAATTTGATGATGAACATAGGATTATAGATTTTTGAGTTAGAAGGTACCTTTTATGTCTACCTCAAACCTTTCATTTTACAGGGGAGGCCAGATAGGGGAAGTAATTTGTTCAAGGTGACATAGTAGGTGAAAAAGCTGAGCTTTGAATCCAGGTTCCTGAGCCTCAGTGGACCCGTTTTCCAACTATACCATGATTGTAAGCAGATGAGAGGGAATTAGTGGAGAGAGAGTGAATATGCAAGAGATCTCCAGTAGATAAATGATCAAAGGATATAAATAATTTTCAAAAGAAGAAGTACAAACTATCAAAAACTATATGAAATAACATTTTAAGTCATAACAACTTGGAGTCCCTACCTTAGATTTGTCACATTGGCAAAGATGAGGAAAAAAATAGCCAATGATGGAGGGGCTATGGTAAGGTGGGCTCATGGTGAAGCTTTGAATAAAAACAATTTGGAATTAATTGAGAAAAGTTACTTTAAAAGTTTAAGAACATCAACAAGCCAACCATTTAGTATATACCACACACAGGTCAAAAATAAAAAGGACCCAAGTGAATCAAAATATTCAAGAAAACACTTTTTTGTGATAGCAAAACCAACTAGAAATAAAGCAGGTGCCCATTGTTATGGAAGTGGCTGAACAAATTGTGACATAAATTAATAGAAAACGATTGAGCAATAAGAAAGATTTTAGAGAAACATGAAAGGACTAGTATAAACTAGAATGGAATAGCAAACGAAGAAATGGTATACAATGATGAAAGTAGTGCAAATAGAAACAATTAAAAATAGTTGCATTCAGATGAAATACAATGACCAATATTTTTTTCAATATTGGTTCAATTTCTCCCAGGGAGAAATGATAAAACAGTGAAGTAGATAGAGTACTAAACCTAGAGTCAGGAAGACCTGACCTCAGACACTTACCAGCTGTGCCCCCTGGGCAAATTCACCTAAACGCTATCTGCCTCCATTTCTTCAACTATAAAATAGGGACAATATTAGCACCTACTTCACAGGGTTGTTGTGAGGCTCAAATGAGATATTTGTAAAGTGTTTAGCATAATGCCTGGCATAAAGTGGTACTTAATAAATGCCTATTCCTTGCTCTCCTTTAGGTAGAAAGTTAGAGGAGGGTTGGGGAGGGTATAAGTTCAGAATATTGTATCTAATGCTAGATATGACCATTGTGTAGGTTAGTTTTAGTTGTTGTTTTAACAAAGAAAGTTTCTATTGGGAGGGATGAGTATAGAGAAGTATCTGCAGAATAAAATAAATAAAAAGTGTTAATAAAATATCTTGAAAGGATGCAAGAGAGAAGAGATGGTTTCCAGGACAGGTAGAAGAATCAGGCTGCTTTCTAGGCTCAGTGTAGGACTGGATACAGAACAATAAATAATTGTACATTTCCTGTGTAATGGGGAATGACACATGGGCAGAGTGCCTCTGAGAGTGTTACCCTACTTGAAGGTGATTTGGGATCTTGCTTCCAGGAGAGGAGAGACTTTAGAGTTCATGTAGATATTTTGTAATTGGTTCCAGTCTGCTAATCAATCACTTGCTTAGGAGAAGCTTCTTGAATTGGCTGCCTAGTCAGAGTTAGTGATGCTTCCAAAGGGGCTTTGGTTAGCCTCAGCCCTATTCTGTTCAGCCACTTGATCTTGGGGAAGCCATGGTTCCTTCAATCATCAAAGTGAGGGCTGTGCTATAAAGAAGGAGAATTTGAATCTGTGAACCCATTGAAGAGAGGCCTTGGTTCTTTTACTTAAGGTTACATTTTAGGAGAAAGGAGATTGATTTCCCAGGTTCCAGTGTCCCAGCGTCCAGGTTTTGCAGCCAGCTCAGCTTTAATGCCCCCAAGAAACAAAGAGTGACCTTTGGGGCCATTGAGAAGAGAGGCAGCATTTGGATGTGAACTTGGTGGAACCAATTCTGTGTAGAGAGAGAGCAAAGTCTGAGGCTATTTTTCCCGGAGATGGAAATAGGACAGTTCAGAGTTTTATCCCAAGGTGTTGGTGGGAAATGTTTGTATCTTTGCCATTGCTCTATGTTCAAAGTAAATACCCCTTTGCAAAAGCTAATTGATGTGGTTAAATGAAACTAGGGTGTAACAATGAGGGTGGGGACTGTGAATTTCAAAACTACTCAACCCTGTTCAAACCATTCTTTAGAGGATGGGATTTGGCTATTTCCTGATCAATAACAATAGAGATACTTGGAATGACAGAATCAGGTCTTGGAAACTACAATCTCCACCCTACTCAAGGTAACAGGATTTAGGAAGGGCTGCAGCAAAGCTCAAGATTTAATTATTTGAGAATATGACCTTCAACAGACATGTGCAAAGGGGACAGACCTCTGGGCGATCCTGGGTTAAGCTAGAGCCACCATTGGCCAGGGGAGACACAGGAAGTGGGGTAGAGGAGAGCTGAGGAGGCTGGGATTTCCTGTGTGGAGGGTGAGTGAGGTAGTTGGAGCCTGGTGCTTGAGGTGGAGGCCCAAGACTGTTTATCCATTTTGGTCATGTGAGTGATAGGGACTGATCTCTTTTCTTTGCCTCAGCTATCCAAGGCCTTGGGCCTTTGGCCCAGCCTAAGCAGAGTGGGTATTTAAGCCCTATTCCCTTATCTCCCCTTTCTCTCTGTCTCTCTGTCTCACTGTCTCTCTGTCTCTCTCTGTCTCTCTCTGTCTCTGTCTCTCTCTCTCTGTCTCTGTCTGTCTGTCTGTCTGTCTGTCTCTCTCTGTCTCTCTTTCTGTCTCTCTCTCTCATACCTTTCTTCCTCCTGTTAGTAATTAAAAACTCCATAAAAGGTTGACTGCTGACTTGACTTTTCACTTAGGAATTACATAGCTGAATTCCTTGGCGACCTTAAATTAATATATATCAGTCTTTTAATGTGATTTCCATATCACAGGACACAGATGATTAGGGCTCAAAGAACATTAGAGAAGATACCCCTTGCCCAAATCTCTCAGAGTCCCCCCAGGAACCTTAAGGGGCAGATGTAGCAGGCCTCCTGTGAATCTGGAAACCTTTGACTATTACTGTAATTGAGTATCAAACGACCTATCAAAAAGTATTTTCCTAACTTCCCACTTATGGATCACATTGGCTCTGCCTCTGTCTTTAAAAAAAAAAAAGTAATTTTTTTTCCAATCACATGTTGAAATAGTTAAAATTTTTTTTATTTTCATGCAAAACTCACTTAAGAGCACATTTATGCATAACCAAAACCCCAAAATAAAACCATAAATACACTGATGGGAAAGATGACTCCGAGTCAAAACAATTTTTTAACATTCACTTTTTTTTAAATTTTGAGATGGGGCAGCTGGGTAGCTCAGTGGAATGAGTCAGCCCTAAAGACGGGAGGCCCTAGATTCAAATTTGACCTCAAACACTTCTTAGCTGTGTGACTCTGGGCAAGTCACTTGACCCCTATTGCTAAAACATAGTCCTGATTCCAAGACAGAAGATAAGAATTTTAAAACATTTTTTTTTGAGTTCCAAATTCTCTTGGTTCCTCCTTTCCTTCCACCCTCCCTGAGATGGCAAGCAATTTGATATTGAATATGCATGTGCAATTATGAGAAACATACTGTCTCTGGGAAAAGTCCTGTAGTCTATTTTCAATTCTGCCTCTACATTTATTAGCTATAACTGCTGACAAATAATTTAACTTTCATTATCCTCAGTTTCTTCATCCACAAAATAGTAATATGATATTGTCTGCCATTTCTATAGTGCTTTAAGTTTTGCAAAGCTCTTTTTTTTCCTTTGATTTGGCATTAGGAGGTAGATGAAATTACTTCCATTTGACAGAGATGAAAACTGAGACTGAAAGAGGTTAAATGAACTGAGCACACTCACACAACTAGTAAGTGACTCAGCAGGGATTTGAACTTAGATCTTCCTGATTCTAAGTCTAGCACTCTCCCCATGATGCCTCTCAAGAATATATGATGCGGGGGATCAGATAAGCGGCCCAGTAAATAGAGCTCTAGGTCTGGAGAAAGAAGGTCTTGGGTTCAAATGTGAACTCAGATACTTCCTAGCTATGTGATCCTGGGCAAGTCACTTAACCCTGTCAACTTTGAAAACCACAGAACCACTAAAGTAATCAGAAAGAACAAGTCTTAAAAAAAGAAAGGAAGAACAAGTCTTTAATCAGGGTAAGAGCCAGTACTCAAGATTTGGCCACCACAGTCAAGTGTTTAATACCACACAGGGGCAAAGCTCTGTGACTTTGGGAACTCTGGGAAAACACACTGCCAAATATGATTTTCCACAGAATAATAGAACTTGGGTGCCTTATATACTTTTTGGGGAAAAAAGGACAAGGAAATATAATTGATTAGCTTAACAATGGCCACAAGGAAATGAGGAGTCCAGGGCTGGATTATCAGGCTGATGTTTTACAATGGATACAAAAATGTGATTCCATCCAGGGGCTGCATGAGCTACCTGGAAAGTGGTCTCTGGCACAATGGGAGAAACTTCTAAGACAAAAAGTACTTAAGATTTGATTATATACTAATTTAACCTAAACTAGAATCATTAAGTACTTTAAGGTTTATTGTTCAGTCTGAGACCAGATCAATCTGGGACTTCCCTTAAGGAAAGTTCCCAAAGGGGCAAACTTGGGGGTTCTAAAAATCACATTTGGCAACCCCAAACTGCCTAGCCTTTACCACTCTTCTGTCTTAGGATTGTTACTAAGACAGAAAGTAAGGATTTAAAAAATATATGTGTATATATGTATATGTATATATATGTATATATATAATTCCCAAACATATTAATATATATGATGTGAATTGGGATAGAACAGAGTCTAAAGGACCAGACTTTTGACCTTGTGTGGAGTGAGAAATTAGTGTGCTATTCTCAAGTTTGTAATAGTTATTAATATCTCCAAAAGCTTAGTAAAAGCTGTTCCCCAGCCCCCATCCTTACAAAGACTTTACAGCTTTTAAGTTAAGTGGAATTTGCCTTAAGCAGGAGTCCCAGGCTGATGGTTTTGGATCCTGAAAGTAACCCAAAGATCAAATCATTGATTGATTGATTGATGCATTCATTTAATTTAGAGTATTTTTCCATGGTTACATGATTCATATTCTTTCCCTCCCCTCTTCCCTTCCCTCTCCCATAGCTAAATGAGCAATTCAACTGGATTTTACATGTATCATTGATCAAAACCTATTTCCATGTTATTAATATTTGCAGTAGAGTTCAATGAACAAATCTCAAGTACCAACCTTGAGTACCCTTTTGTGTAGAAGTCACTTCCATTATGCTCCCATTATATCAAGCCCAGTGGCTGGAATGATACTCATATTAGCCCCTCCCAGATAACCCAGTCCTAAACTCTTCTCTTTGTATCTGTCTCCAACTTCCTTATCATTTCTTTAAAATGTTAAAGTGGTTGAGTGGTTGAGTGACCCCCATTTCTCTCTCTCTCTCTCTCTCTCTCTCTCTCTCTCTCTCTCTCTCTCTCTCTCTCTCTCTCTCAATAAAGCATTATATTTTAAGTGATGGATTTCCCTAGTCATATTTTTAGTAGTGGTTAAAGAGGATATACTTCAATATTTTCAAGGTCCCCTCAATTTCTGCTTCACACAGCCTGAAATGTAAATGAACAGGGAATGTTTTGGAGAGGGAAGGGCAAATTTTGTTTTGGGGGAAAAAAGCAGAGAAAGTAGTTATTGGAATTTAATATTGTTTGGGGAATAGGAAGACCTTTTGGGATCCTCTGGACTGCCTGGATAAAGAAAAAATTCACTTTGGCAGAAAAATAAATTATTTTGTGAGAATCAGGTCAAATTAAAATGTCCTTAACTGAGCCCATCCACCCCAGGAGAGGAGAGCTTTTTCGTTCTGAATTTTGGATGAAAAGTTTTACTCCAAATAATGGCCTTTCTCTGGGCTCTAAGATTTTCTCTGGATAACCTGGCATCCCTCTGCAGACATTTGGAAGGAGGCAATCTTGCTTTGTTAGAGGCTTAGGGAGGAGGTGGAGTAGGGAGTTACTAAATCTCTCTCCAGGGGTTAAAGTCTCACTCTAAAGATGGGTTTGAGCCCCCCTCCCCCTCTGGCCAGGCATATTATCTCTGTTCTTTCATCCCTATCCCATGGGGCTTAAACATTTACCCCCCAGCTTTGCTTCACGGTCTCTGAGCAATGTTTTCTTCATCTCCTGGACTTTGGCCATGACGGACACCAAGCTCCACTTAGTGACTTAAGGGGAAAGAATGACTTTCTTAACCTTCAGAGAATTTGGCCCTAATCCAGTCCTATCCTCTAGCTTCCTAACCTCTTTACAATAAAATGCTATATATCTGGCCCCAACTCTAATCCCCTCCTAGGCCATTGATTTCTCTGTGGCTCTACTTCCTTCTTTATCAAAAAGAGTGCAATATGATCCTTGAGAATGTAAGTTGGAAGCCAGGAAAACTAGGATTTTGTTTGTTGTTATAGTTAACTCTCCATTATTTGTTTTTCGGATTATTGATGAGAGCAATATGAATCTAATTATCTGATTGGTCAAACCATGCACCCCCCCCCCAAAAAAAAAAAAACCCCAACCAAAAACCAAAATGGGAAACAAGTCTAAAGATTCATCTCAAAAACCTATACCAAATTAGTTCTAAGGCAGAAGAGTGGTGAGGGCTAGGTAATTGGGGTTAAGTAACTCATTCAGGGTCACATAGTTAAAAAGTACTGAGGTCAGATTTGAACGCACCACTTTCCATCTCTGGGCCTGATTCTCAAACCATTGAGCTCTCTAGCTTCCCCCAAATCTATTGATTTTATCTCTTGATTGGGCAATGGCTGATCAATTTATGGACTATGGAAATAATATAAATGTAAAGGGCCCACCCAGAAAGAACTTGGCCAAGATGGACAAGGTTATAGGAGGAAGGCTTTATTCTGGCATTGAATTGGCTTCCTTAGAAAGATGTAAACATCTCCACTGAGGCCATCTTTGATTTGAGTTATAGAATTGGCTCCTCAGGGAGGGCTTATGGAGTCTTCTGGCCTAGGGTACTACATGTCCCATTGAGGCTTCATTAAGGATGGCTGATTCACTAAGAGCTAAAATTGTTCTGGAGCAAATTTAATTGAAGGAATAACAGAGGTGACTCAGAAGATGGGTCCAATGCTGAGATATAGGAATTGGGTTTGTACAGTCATGATGCTGGGAGGGAGTAGCTTGTTCCCCAGAATATCTTCCCCCTCCATAAGATTTCTGGAGGGAGGTCTTTGAAGTAAGGTGAAAGGACTGGAGAGGTTAATTTCCAAAAGGAAGAAGAATTTTCCCTCCTTAAATGTTAGGACAACAAGAAAAAGCCATTCCCCTTCTAAATCTGGATCTGGGTTCAATGATATCATATTGTAAATGACTAATTAATTCATGATCAATTGAAGAGTATCTGAGTTGTACATATTTGGGTTCCATCTTTTAAAAGAGGAACCAGACAGAGAAAACTATAGGTGAAAAATAGAGATAGGGAAGGGTTTATACATAGGGGCACTGGGAGGCGGAGTCAAGATGGCAGCATAGAGGCAGCAAAAGTTCAGACCTCTGAAAACCCTTCTTTACCAATTACAAACTACATGCTCCTAGGGGACTGAAAATCAAACCTAACAACAAGAGAGAGCCAAGGAATCCTCCTGCTGGACTCAATTCAAAAGGCACGCCCCCCAAAAGCCAGAATTCGAGAACACTCGGCTTTAAGGGTAAGGAAGAAGGAAGATCCCGGTACTCCTCCCCACCTAGAGTGCTAAGCCTCCAGTGGCAGCGGGAACCTCTGGACGGCAGAGGTGCTGGTCTGGAGGGAGTATCTTGCAGGAAAAACTGTGCCAGGCTCAGAGAGTTGAACACAGGTTGTGGGGAAGGAACTGGAGAGGGAGCCCAGAACTGGCAGCCTGGTAACAGCAGTGGAGACCCTCCATATTTCTCCCACATTCTGGGAGGTTTTGGCTTCAGGGCACATCCAGCCCAAGCCAGCTGAACTTAATCCCATCAAAAGTCTTCAGAGGTGAGGGAAGCTCAAGCTCTGACACCCCTCCCCCACAGACTGCTGGACTTTAATCCAATCAAAGCCTCCAGAGGACAGGGAAGCTCAAGCTCCAACACCCCTCCCCTACAGACTGCTGGACTTTAATCCAATCAAAGCCTCCAGAGGACAGAGAAGCTCAAGCTCCAACACCCCTCCCCCACAGACTGCACTGAGAGATCTCCTGACAAAGCTCCAAGAGGGGAGACTGAAAGAAAACCCCAAAGCCAAAAAAAAATGAGAGGAGCAAGAGCATAGACAACTGCAGGGAGTAAAGAAGGGGTAAATATGAGCAAACAACAGAAAAAGAAAAAGGGAATTACAATTGACAGCTTCTATACAGGTAACAAACAAAGAGCAAATGGGACAGAGGAGGAAGAATCATCAAACAATAAATCAGAAATCCCAGAGAATTGTATACAGGTTTTGGAAGAGCTCAAAATGCAATTCAAAACACAATTAAGAGAGGCTGAAGAAAATTTGGAAAAGAATTTAAAAACTAAGATAAGCCATCTGGAAACAGAAAATAGTGTCTTGAAATCCAAAATCAACCAGCTTGAAAATGAGGCAAAGGAGATGAGAGATAAGGCAAAGAAGATGAAAGATGAGAAAAAGGAGATGAAAGGCAAGGTAAAGAGGATGAAAGATGACCTCCAAAGAAAATCAGACCAGAAGGAAAAGGATGACCAAAAAGCCAGGGATGAAATCCAGTCTTTAAGAACCAGAATACAACAACTAGAATTAAATGACTTCACAAAGCAGCAGGACACTATAAAACAAAATAAAAAAAAATGAAAAATTGAAGAAAACATGAAGCATCTCATTCACAAAACAGAAGATTTAGAAAATCATTCTAGGAGAGATAACTTAAGGATCATTGGTCTACCAGAAGACCATGATGAAAGAAAAAGCCTGGACATAATACTATAGGAAATGATCCAAGAAAACTGCCCCAAAATTCTAGAACAAGAGGGAAAAATGGAGATTGAAAGATTCCACAGATCACCTCCTGTATTTAATCCCCAACTTACGGCACCCAAGAATGTTATAGCCAAATTCAAGAAGTATCAGACCAATGAAAAAAATTTACAAGCTGCCAAGAAGAAGTCATTCAGATACCATGGAACCACAGTGAGGATAATACAGGATCTCACTGCATCTACACTGAAGGACCGAAAGGCATGGACTATGATATTCCAGAAAGCAAGGGAACTGGGTCTACCACCAAGGATCAACTACCCAGCAAAACTGACTATATTCTTACAGGGGAAAGTATGGTCATTCAACAAAATAGAAGAATTCCAAGCATTTGTAAAGAAAAGACCAGACCTGAAGAAAAAAATTGATGCCCAAACACAGAACTCAAGAGAATCATCAAAAGATAATTAAAAAACAGGGAAAAAAGAAAAACAAAACAAAAAACCACCCTTTTTAAAGAGACTCAATAAGTTAAAATGATATGTATCCCTATAAGAAAAGAGGTCATTGATAACTCATAATAATTATTATTATCACCTGGGCAGCTAGAAGAATTACACTTAGAGGGAACAGTGACAAACTGTATAGGATGAAAGGACAAGACATAAATAGGTATATAGATATATGTATGATTAAATACATATACATGTGTGTGTGTATATATATATATATATATATGTATATACATATTTACAACTAGAGCTAAAAAAAGAGGTTAATACTAAAACAAATGGGAAAAGGAACAAAAGGAGGTAAACTTATATCCCACAAAGAAGCTCATGGTGGGAGGGGGGAGAACATCAATACACTGGAAGGGTAAAGAGGTTGGAAATAGGAAATACTCAACTCTTACATGCATTGAAATGGACCCAAAGAGGGAAGAACAATCCAATCCTTTGGGGCAGAGAATAGATCCGTGCCCTATAGGGAAGTTGAAGGGTAACAAACAGACTGGTGGGGAGGGAAGCAGTATAAGGGAGGGAGAGGGTGGGGGAGTAGTTTAAAAAAGACTGAAAAGAAAATAAGGGGAGGAATTAGAGGGGAGGGGGTAGAAAGGAAGAAAATAAGGGTGGGAACTAGGGGAACTGATAAAAACAAATATTGATGTAGAAGGAAATAGTGAAAGAAGAAAAGACAGGACTAGGAGTAGAAATCAAAATGCTGGGAAATACACAGCTAGTAATCATAACTCTGAATGTGAATGGAATGAACTCACCCATAAAACTCAAGTGAATAGCAGAGTGGATCAGAATCCAAAATCCTACCATATGCTGTCTACAAGAAACACACATAAAGAAGGTAGATATACATAGAGTGAAAGTAAGAGGATGGAGCCAAATCTATTGGGCATCAACAGATAAAAAGAAGGCAAGAGTCACAATCACAATATCTGACAAAGCCAAAGTAAAAATAAATCTAGTTAAAAGAGATAGGGAAGGTAATTACATCCTTATAAAAGACAGCATAGACAGTGAGGATATATCAGTACTCAACATATATGCACCAAATGGAATAGCATCCAAATTTCTAAAGGAGAAACTAGTGGAGTTCAAGGATGAAAGAGATAGAAAAACTATACGAGTGGGAGACCTGAACCTTCCTCTATCCAAACCAAATAAATCAAACCAAAAAATAAATAAGAAAAAGGTAAGAGAAGTGAATGAAATCTTAGAAAAATTAGAGTTAGTAGATATGTGGAGAAAAATAAATAGGGACAAAAAGGAATACACCTTTTCAGCAGCACATGGTACATTCACAAAAATTGACCATGTGTTAGGGCATAAAAATATTGCAAACAAGTACAAAAGAGCAGAAATAATAAATGCAACCTTCTCAGATCACAATGCAATGAAAATAATAATTAGTAAGGGTACTTGGAGAGGTAAATAAAAAATTAATTGTAAATGAAACAATACAATTCTCCAAAACTGGTTAGTTAAAGAAGAAATCATAGAAACAATCAATAATTTCATTGAAGAAAATGACAATGATGAGACATCCTTTCAAAACGCATGGGATGCAGCCAAAGCACTACTCAGAGGGAAATTTATATCCTTGAGTTCATATATTAACAAATTAGGGAGGGCAGAGGTCAATGAATTGGATATGCAAATTAAAAAACTAGAAAGTGAAAAAATTAAATCCCCAGATGAAGACTAAATTAGAGATCCTAAAAATCAAAGGAGAAATTAATAAAATTGAAAGTCAAAGAACTGTTGATTTAATAAATAAGACTAGAAGCTGGTACTCTGGAAAAAAAAACCCCAATGAAATAGGCAAAGTACTAGTCAATCTAATTAAAAAATGGAAAGATGAAAACTCAATCGAAAGTATCCAAGATGAAAAGGGAGACCTCACCTCTAATGAAGAGGAAATAAGGCAATCATTAAAAACTATTATGCCCAATTATATGACAACAAATATGGCAATCTAGGTGATATGAATATTTTAAAAATGTAAATTGCCTAGACTAACAGAGGAAGAAACAGATTACCTAAACAACCCCATATCAGAAAAAGAAATTGTTCAAGCCATAAAAGACCTCCCTAAGAAAAAATTCCCAGGTCCAGATGGATTCACAAATTAATTCTATCAAACATTCAAAGAACAACTAATCCCAATATTATACAAACTATTTGACAGAATAAGCAAAGAAGGAGTTCTACCAAATTCATTTTACAACACAAATATGGTACTGATTCTCAAGCCAGGCAGGTCAAAACAGAGAAAGAAAACTATAGACCAATCTCCTTAATGAATATAGATGCAAAAATCTTAAATAGGATACTAGCAAAAAGACTCCAGCAAGTCATCACAAGGGTTATTCACTATGACCAGGTGGGATTCATACCATGAATGCAAGGATGGTTCAGTACAAGCAAATAAACAAAAATCATATGATTATCTCAATAGATGCAGAAAAAGCCTTTGACAAAATACAACACCCATTCCTATTGAAAACACTAGAAACTATAGGAATATTAGGACCTTTCCTAAAAATAATAAACAGAATATATCTAAAACCATCAGCAAACATCATTTGCAATTGGGATAAACTAGAAGCCTTCTCAATGGGATCAGGAGTAAATCAAGGATGCCCATTATCACCTCTATTATTTAACATTGTACTAGAAACGCTAGCTGTAGCGATTAGAGAAGAAAAAGAAATTGAAGGTATTAAAATAGGCACTGAAGAGACCAAGCTATTACTCTTTGCAGATGATATGATGATCTACTCAAAGAGTCCTAGAGAATCAACCAAAAAGCTAGTGGAAATAATCAACAACTTTAGCATACAAAATAAACCCATGTAAGTCATCAGCATTTCTATATATCTCCAACATATCTCAGTAGCAAGAATTAGAAAGAGAAATTCCATTTAAAATTATGCTAGACAATATAAAATACTTTTGGAATCTATCTGCTGAGACAAACATAGGAACTATACGAACACAACTACAAAACGCTCTCCACACAATTAAAATGAGATCGAAACAATTGGAAAAACATTGATTGCTCATAGGTAGGATGAGCTAACATAATAAAAATGACAATCCTACCCAAATTAATTTACTTATTATTGCCATACCCATTGAACTACCAAAAAACTTTTTTTTAATGAATTTGAGAAAACCATAACAAAGTTCATTTGGAAGAACAAAAAATCAATGATATGCAGAGAAATCATGAAAAAAAAATGTGAAGGAAGGAGGACCTGAAGTCCCAGATCTCAAACTATACTATAAAGCAGTGGTCATCAAAACAATTTGGTCCTGGCTAAGAGACAGAGAGGAGGATCAGTGAAATAGACTTGGGGTAAATGGCCTCAGCAATTCAGTCTATGATAAGCCCAAAGATCCCAGCTTTTGGGACCAAAATCCACTATTTGATAAAAACTGCTCAACTTTCCAAGAGCTCCTCTTCATGATCAAGTGATCCCATTCTGTTGTCCTATGTTCTCCAGCAGATTGCCCCCTTTATCATCCCCACTCTCTCTCCCTCATCTTCAGTCTCTCCCTTTTTACCAGCTGCTTCCCTGTTGTTTAAAAACAAGCCCAAGTCTCTTCCAACCTTAAAAAAGTCCAAGTCCAGCATCAAGACAAAGTCAAGATGACACGTAATGGCCTGGGATGCAGTGGATGACCTTGGTGCTTGTAATGTCTGATGAAGCTCTAGGCATTCCATACTACCTGCTTCAGCCACTTTTGTGGCCATTGGAACAAATTGTTCTCATCTGCCCATTCTGCTGAAGGAAGTCTTCACATGCTTGGTAGAGATACCTCCCTAACTCATTGACAGATTTGGGGTCCAGTTACCCTCAATCTTTTTTAGCTGGTTTGCTGAGACAGTTTTACCAAGAGGTGACCACTACTCATGCTACAGCTTCTTGGAACCACAGATGAGAATTAGGTGAAAGATGGACACCAAAGGTGAATGAGTAGCCCTGAAAAGGACTCAGCAAGTCCTCACACTAGAGGTGCTAGTCATTTCTGATCACTCTATATACCCCATTGGGCAGTAGTCAAATGGAGTTGCTGAGTGATGGTGGTAGCGGAAGAGTCAGGAAGTGGCAATGGGGACCCAGGAGTCTTCCAACTCCACCACCATGTCCATGAGTGGGGGAATGAATGAGAGGACTTCCAATTCTGGAATCTGTCACCCAGAGGGTGTCAGGTCTCTGAAAACCAGAAGATGAAGGTAGAGTAAAAGAAAAAGATTGAAGATGAAAGCAAATGTATTACCTATGGAGCAAATATTTTAAAGAGCACAGCGGAGGGAATGGGTAGCTTCAGAGTGGGACATGGGGGTGGGTTGCATTGAGAGGAATAGGAATAAAGGAGCTGGCAAAGGATGAATGATGATAGCTAGGGATTTGGAATCATTGGGTTGGGGAAGACTATGACCAGATGAGAGTTTGTTAATCATTGAAGAATGTCTTCAGGTAGTTTATTAATATCCCAAGGCTTTTACTTCAGGTTGGAGTTATCTCAGGGCTATTAGGCAGTTCAGGCAGTAGACTGGTGGTAGTTGACCAGAAAGCAGAAGACTTGGTTCAATGGAGTGGCATTTCCCTCTTTCCTCTGAACGAGACCAGACATGATAGATAGGGTGTTGAACTTGGTGTCAGGAAAACCTAGGCTCAGAACCCATTTCTGATATTTACCAGCTTATATGACTGCAAATCTTTTTTTTTTAATCCCTTACCTTTTGTTTTAGAATCAATACTGTGTATTGGTTCCAAGGCAGAAGAGTGGTAAGGGCTAG
Source organism: Monodelphis domestica (assembly GCF_027887165.1). Lineage (NCBI taxonomy): Eukaryota > Metazoa > Chordata > Mammalia > Didelphimorphia > Didelphidae > Monodelphis > Monodelphis domestica. Next base: position 279,037,236 of record NC_077228.1, read on the forward strand.
GCAATGGGGATTAAGTCCTTGCCTAAGGAAACATAGCTGGGAAATGTCTGAGGTCATATTTAAACTCAGGACCTCCTGTCTCTAGGTCTGGCTCTTAATCAACTGCCCCAACTTGCACAAATCTTTTAAACTCACTGAACATGTTTCCACATTTTTTAAATTAGGAGATTAGCCCAGGTAGTCTCTAATGTTTCTGACATCCTTGATGGCCTCTAAGGCCCTTTTCTAGGGGCAGCTAAATTAGCTCAGTAGATTGAGCACCAGGCCTGAAGTTAGGAAGAACTGAGTTCAAATCTAGCCTAATATAAATTTGCTATGCGACCCTAGGTATGTCACATAACCCTATTTGCCTTACTTTCCTCATCTGTAAAATGAGTTGGAGAAGAAAATGGTAAACCATTCCAGTATCTGTGCCAAGAAAACCCCAAATGAAGTCATGAAGAGTTATATATGACTGAAATGACTGGAAAACAATAACAAGGTCTCTTCTAACTCTAATTCTATGAACCTATCAAATTGTTTCTTTATCTGTAGAATGATAATAACTACATTGCCTTCCTTAAAGGGCTGCTAAGAGAATCAAGTGAGATAATGTATGTGAAATGCTTAATAAATCTTAAAGCCCCATAGCTTTAAGCTACCATCTTTGGCGAGGCAAAGTCAGTATTCAGGAATCTCCAAGTTCTCTTTCTGTGACTTCCCTCTTTCTTCAAGGTGACCTTTTCTTGTACACACTCAGCCACCAAGCACCCTCATAAATGTCTCCAGGTTTCATAGAATCCCCCACTGGGGCATCAATGAAGGCACTGAACACTTTGGAGTCCAAAATTGTTTCTTTCTTCTTCCCAGAATGAAATGACCAAAATTCTATGTCTTACTCTCCAAGCCAGCAGTCACTGAGGAAATCAATTTGAAAAAAAAAATTCTACTTGGGTATTAATTAATGATCAATAATAGTTTTGTTTCAAGAAAGTCAAAGCTATAGAAAGAATGTTCCCATTTAAGTAAAAATATTTGTAGCAGAACTTTTTTTTGTAGAAGCAAACTGGATACAAGGTAGATATCAGTGGGCTAAACACATTGTGATATGCATGTGGTACTTGACTATAATAGGTATTTCTATATAGAGGGGATGAGTAGGAAGAATACAGAAAATCATGGGAAAATTCATGTGGAGGGATGAAAAGTGAAGGAGTCAGTACCATTTCTACCCTCATTGCCCCATCACTACCACCAGTAAGATTTCTAATGAAAAAGAAGCACTAAAAGATAAAAGCTTGTGGGTTGTGGGGTTCTGGAACAAGCCTAACTTAGGCTGGTCCTCTGATTTTGATTTGGGATTAGAACAAAATGAAACATTCTTAGACCAACATCCCTATTTTTTAAAGCTCAATAACGTCATAGAAAGTATTTTAATAAGGATATAGCATTGTTTTAGATGGACTTGGCACCTCTTGCTTTCACACAGCAAAAAAAGAGTCCTTCAAGTGTGAAAAAGACTAACTCTGTGTAGGGTTTTTTTTTTTTTAATGTTTCAGGAGACCCAGAAGCTGCGTCATTGGGTCAAGCCTTAATCTTTGGTGCCAATTAAGTCTTTTTTTTTTTTAATCACCACCTTCCATCTTAGAATCAATACTATGCATTGTTTCCAAGGCAGAGGAGTGGTAAGGCCTAGGCAATGGGAGTTAAGTGACTTGTCTAGGATCACACAGCTAGGAAAGTCAAGTAAATCTTTTTTTTTTTTCAATCTGGGCCATACATTTATTATTATGCAAAACACACTTCCATATTGGTCATTATTGTAAGAGAAAACCAAAATCCCCAAATAAAACCACAAATATGCTTATGTGAAAGATAGCATGCTTTGATCGGACTCTAATAGTTGTTTTTCTGAAGGTGGATAGCATTCCCCATCATAAATCCTTCAGAATGTTCCCAGATCATTGCAGACAATTTTTTTTAAGGGAAAAACCCAGCTTTACCTACATGACAAGAATGTTGCTCTTACCACAGGTAGGCTATTTGCTAGCAAAGGAAGTCCTGGTATCCCTCATATTACATCATGTTGGTTATCACCAACTAAATTGCAAGGGTGTCCTTGAAGATCAAATCTTCCTGCTTTGCTGGTCACTGAGAACAGTTCATATGAAGTTCCACTGGACCAACCTAAATATCAGGGGATGTTTACCTTGGAAAAGAGAAGACTCAAGGGAGCATGATAGCTATCTACAAGTATCAGAGGGGTTGTAACGGGGAAGGTGAATGAAATGTTTTCCATTTGATAATAAGGGCATAAGCAGGGACAATGGATAAAAGTTAAAAAGAAACAATAACATAATTCAACAAAAGGAAGGATTTTATAGCAATTAGAACATTCTAGAAATGGAACTGCCTTGTCAGGTCATGGAAATCTTCAAGAAAGTTTGAATGACCACTTGTCAGGAATGTTGGAGAAGGGTATTGGGTTGGACAAGATAACCTCTGTGGTTCCTTCTAACTCTAAAGTGTCTGACTCCTGCTTGGCCTTCCTCTTCTCTGGGGAGTCTGAGAGAACCAGATCCAACCAGACTGGACTAGTTCCTACCTCCCAGCACAGTTTTCACAGAAACCACCTGCTACCTTCTTGCTCCCTCCCTTCAAGCAGGTGAGGATTCCTCCTCTCAGCTGATCCTTTGTCTTGGTCCCAGCTGGCTGAAGCAGGTGCAGTAGAGCAGAGGTAGGGGGTAGGGGAAGATGGGATTTTCCATGTGCTCCCCTCAGTCTGGAGATAGGAAATAGATTAGGGATACTGGAGCCGATGACTTTCCATTTGGAGAGGCCCGAGGTAACAGTGTCCTGGTTGGCTGTTTGGGGAGGGAGTATCAGTCTTCCAGCTCAGGCAGTTTGGGGAAATAATGAAGCAAACCCTGGATTTAGAGTCAGAAAGACCTCAGTTCAAATCTGGCCTCATATATTTATAAGCTCTGTGATCCTTGGCAAAACACCTGAATTCTGTCTAGCAAAGTTTCTGTATCTGTAAAATGGGATAATAATAACACCTCCCTCCCAGGGTTGTTATGAGGATTAAATGAGATAATTTTTATAAAGGTTTAGCACGGTGCCCATAAAATAGTAGGTGCTTATAAATACTTGCTCAAATAAAAGGTGGGTGGGGTTCACTGTAAGTTAATGCCCTTGGATGGACTTTCTCTATCCTTTGAGTACTTCATTACCATTGGATCCCAGAAGCCTTTTTGTCTTAAAAGACAAGTCTTATCCATTATAGCTCAGAGAAGTTCTGCTTATCAGCAGTACAAAAAAAAATCCCATATACCTCAAACAAACCTTTCTCATCCTACAGGGCTAATCACTTGCCCACTCTAAGGATTCCTTAAAGCCTATGAGTTTACATTTTAACAGTTATTCTTACATATTTTGGCAATAATTAATATATCAAAATTTAGTCACAAAACCTGAAATAAGGAATAGGAGTGTTGAATTGATTAACTCCACAGTAAATACAAATCAGGGTTAGATCATCCAAGGGAGAGGATCATCCTGGTCTAAGGCCATTTGAAAGAACTTAAGACAAGGTCAGTCAGGAATTTCTCTAGGGTAACTTTCCAGAGAAATTCTAGAATCATTTGTGATTTTCCAAAACTACATACATCAATTTTAGAAATCATCCCTAAGTTAAAGATCCAATTATTAGAGTAATCTGTCTGTTCTCTTTCACCTCCTCTCTCTCTCTCTCTCTATATATATATATATATATTTTTTTTTTCCTTCAAACCATATGCTTAAAAAACAGAACACAACTTTCATTCTCCCTCCACAAATCTGCCTACCCAAGCTTTATGGACTTTAGATCAAAGTCCCTCTTTTTCCCATATTCAAACCCAACATACCTCTTCACCTTCTCCAACTTGCCTTTTAACATCTTAAGTCAAATAAATAGTCCATTCAGTATCACTGCAATTGCTAATCAATAACCCAAAAGAATCCTGATTTAAAGGATTCTATCATTAAAACACTGTATATTTAGCATAGTACTCATCAGTTATAAATTTCAGTTCATAGTACAAATTGGTAAACTGAGGTAATCACTTAGGATTGAACAAAATCTATTGTATAGTCAGGTTTAAAATGAGCTTTGTTTACATTCAAACAATGCTTAAAATACATGTTTTAGGAACAATTCACAAGTCATATTTAAAAAGAATATCATAAAGCTTTTAGTATTATAGAGTTTATTTTCAATTTAGAGATTTGATAGCTTTTTCCTTCTAGTGTTCATACCTTGCACAAATTCTCAGTGCTCCAGAAGCTCTCTCTTTTTAACCTTTTGAGTGCTATAAACCTTAAAGAAAACCTTTTTTTTTTTGAAAATTTTATTTAGTCAATTTAGAACATTATTCCTTGGGTTATAAGAATCATATTCTTTCCCTCCCTCCCCTTCCTCCACCCCTTCCCATCACAATTACACTGGGTATTAACATGTGTCCTTGATCAAAACCTATTTCCATGTTGTTGATGTTTGCACTAGGATGATCATTTAGAGTCTACATCTTCAGTCATATCCCCATCGACCCATGTGATCAAGCAGTTATTTTTCTCCTGTGTTTCTGCTCCCACAGTTTTTCCTCTGAATGTGGATACTGTTCTTTCTCATAGATCCCTCCAAGTTGTTCAGGATCATTGTATTGCTGCTAGTAGAGAAGTCCATTACATTTGATTGTACCACAGTGTATCAGTCTCTGTGTACAATGTTCTCCTGGCTCTGCTCCTTTTGCTCTGTGTCATTTCCTGTAGGTTGTTCCAGTTCACATGGAATTCCTACAGTTCATTATTCCTTTGAGCACAATAGTATTCCATCACCAACATATGCCACAATTTGTTCAGCCATTCCCCAATCGAAGGGCATTCCCTCATTTTCCAATTTTTTGCCACCACAAAGAGCACAGCTATGAATATTCTTGTACAAGTCTTTTTCCTTATTATCTTTTTGGGGTATAAACTGAGCAGTGCTATGGCTGAATCAAAGGGCAGACAGTCTTTTATCGCCCTTTAGGCATAGTTCCAAATTGCCCTCCAGAATGGTTGGATCAATTCACAACTCCACTAGCAATGAATTAATGTCCCTACTTTGCCACATCCCCTCCAGCATTCATTACTTTCCTTTGCTGTCATGTTAGCCAATCTGCTAGGTGTGAGGTGATGCCTCAGAGTTGTTTTGATTTGCATCTCTCTGATTATAAGAGATTTAGAGCACTTTTTCATGTGCTTATTAATAGTTTTGATTTCTTTAACTGAAAACTGCCTATCCATGTCCCTTGCCCATTTATCAATTGGAGAATGGCTTGATTTTTTGTACAATTAAAGCAAACCTTTTGACAAGCAGGCTGGTTATCTATTTTCAAGATCAGGAAGAAAGTTCGTCAACTTTAATATGCTGAGATGAAAACCATTTTTGATAATTTAAAACAACCCATTTTTGGTAAATTTAAACAGTTAAACCCATTTTTTTCCTTAATCCTCTTATGATGGAAAGACAGATAAGGATTGAGTGAAGTCTTCTTGAGGCTATACTGCTAAACAAACAAACAAACTTACAAAACAGATCCATGACTTTTCCATACAGACTGAAATTTCTCTGTCCCACAAACATAATTAAAATTAGAATGTTATTTTCTAAACCCACATGTTTTGAAATAAAATACCAATAAAGAACTCTAATAGAGAGATTTAAGCATTACTGCCTTTTGGCCAGCAGACAGAGAAAGATTTTATCAGGACTTCTTTTCTATATCTCTTTGCCCCAAAACAGAGGATAATTGAGAATGTTGTTCACAGATTGGAAAAAAAAAAGCCTTAGTTTTAAAAGTGTAAGACACTTAAAAATCCCCAAAGTAGGGGTGTCTCACCAGTTCTAATTGTCTGCTGCTGTGATGGGAGATAGGGCTGGTACAGGCTTCCATCATTCTGAATTTTGAGATGAAGCCGCCTCTAAGGTGGGGGTGAGGGTGACTGGAAGCAGCTTAACTCCAGCAGGAGCCTTTGTTTCTAGCAACCCCCCCCAAAAAACAAAACAAACCCCAAAAGTTTAGAAGCAGCTTTGGTTAATTTGAAAGTAGGAGTTTGGAGATTAAAGTCTAGCTTCTGTTGTTTGTGTCCTATGTCTGGAGTTGACTAATAAAATGGAAATGTAGAACAATGATTCCTTGTTCATACTCTGGGTCTAAACTGGTGGATTTCCTCAGTCTCAACCAGATGGTTCATGAAGAGGACTGGATGCTCTTCTTTGTCTTGAATAATCTCTTTCAACCCTCCTCCTCCCTGTAGCAGAACAGAAAGGCAGATCTGAACAGTGGCTACCCTATTTCCTTTTTCTCTCTCTCTCAGCATGGATTTCTGGGTGGGCCCTTGCCTTAAAAATCCAAGATTAGAATTTGGAGAACTGGGAGCCTAGTGAGGGGACAAAGCTAAAAGGTAAGAGGCTTCTGTCCATATGCCCTCTTCCTGCAAAATATGTCCAATTGCCACCTGGTGTTAGAATTTAGGGAATCAAAAAGCCAAATTCCTCATTTTTTTTCCATGATATTGCTCAGTCTTTTAACATAAGGAAAAAAAAAACACCTCAATTAGAATTTCACTCAGGCTGCCTAGGCTTGGGCCTGTGAGAATGCTTTTCCCTCTGTCTTAGTTGGATTGGCTAGTCCCTATCTGGCCACTCAGCCCCTGAGGCTTCCCAGACTGAAGGGAGAAAGTCCAATGCAGTCACTACCCAAGGGAGGATACAAGCAGTCTAGGTCAGACTTAAGTTTTTTTTTTTTCCAATTTGTAAGTATGCACCCTAAAGGGGAATCTTGGGCTATGGTCTGTCTCTGTTCCATTTAGATGTGGAATGATCAGTTCCTCACTGAGGGACAACTGTGCGTCCACAGAGGTTGCCAGACTTTTAGCACTCAGTTCAGCGCTGAGGTGAGACTCCTCTACACCAGAACATCCTAAGAGGAGATGATAAATCCCAAATCCAATGGCCTGACTGACCTCTGGGGCCAATGGGAGAGAGGGTGAAAGAAGTCCCACAAAGATGTCACCCCCAAATGGGGGGGGGAGGTTTCAGGAGTCCAAGAAAGGCCCCTTCCTACCTGAATCCAGGGTACAGAAGCAGCTTTCTTCAGGAAAGCCAAACACACTGGGTGCCAAAATGTTGTGGGGAGCTTGAGGTAAACCCCCGGGGTTTGGGAAGGGTGCTCCAAAATTTAGCTTAAAAAAAAAGAGAAATTTATTAATTTAGAAGGTAATGTTGAATCTGGTCAGGAAGACAGCATGGATGGAAAGCTGTCCCCCTGATGACATCAATTCTGGGGTCTTTATACTCTTTACCACAGTAAAGATGTTCCCCTGTGCCATGATGAAGGCATGACTCTAGAATGGTATGCCCTGAAGCACTGGAGGGGGGGTGAGGTTTGCCTGAAGACATAGGGGGTGACCCTCATAGTTTAGAGGATAGACAGATGTCTGAGATACAACTTGATGGTATCAAGGAAGTGTATCTCTCTGTCCATCTCAAATGTAAAGGATGATCCAAGGAGGATAATTCTCTTAAGGTCTTATAGGAGTCATCAGATGTTTTGGGTTAGGATTCACAAGAATAGAAGGGAGCAAAGGAATTTCCCTGCTTAGTTTGCCTGAAACACTTCTATAATTTGGTGGTACAATTCCCATGCCAGATGGACAGGCAGACAGACAGGCAGGCAGACAGACAGACAGACAGACAGATAGATAGATAGATAGATAGATAGATAGATGAATGGATGGATGGATGGGTGGATGGGTGGATGGGTGGATGGATGGATGGATGGATGGATGGGTAGATAGACTGATAGGTAGATGGATGGACAGATAGAGAGACAGATGGATAGATAGCTAGATAGATGGATAGATAGTTAGTTAGATAGATAGATAGACAAACAGACAGACAGATAGATAGATAGATAGATAGGCAGGCAGACAGACAGACAGACAGACAGACAGACAGACAGACAGACAGACAGATAGATAGATAGATAGATAGATAGATAGATAGATAGATGAATGGATGGGTGGGTGGATGGATGGATGGATGGGTAGATAGACTGATAGGTAGATGGATGGACAGATAGAGAGACAGATGGGTAGATAGATAGATAGATAGATAGTCAGACAGATAAATAGATGGATGGATAGATAGATAGATAAACAGACAGACAAATATATGGATAAAAAGACAGATTGATAAATAAAGATAGACAAAAAGAGAGGCAAAGAAATAGACAAAGAAGTAGGGCAACAGACACAGATAGATGATAGATAAAGAGATAGACAAAGAAATGAATAGATAGATGGATAGATAGTTGGAGAAAGGTACATAGACAAAGAGATACATAAAATGATTTCTAGACAGACAAAAAGATAAAGAAATAAAGAGGAAGATAGATGGATAGGCAAACATAGGTAAAGAGATGGACGTAGAGGTAGGTAGGGGGAGAGAGAGACAGACAGATATATAGATAGATAGACAGACAGATTAAGATATGGACACAGAGGTAGGTAGGGGAGAGATAGATACAGGCAGATTAGGCAGACAGGCAGACAGGCAGACAGACAGACAGACAGATAGCTAGATAGCTAGATAGCTAGATAGATAGAGTACTTATTAAGCAAAAAGCAAGGCAATCCCTGCCCATCAGAAGCTTACATGATAACAATACAAAAGATAGAACCTGATATATAGAAATAATACCAAAAAAAAAAAGAGGTGAAAGTGGGGGGAGGTAGCAGGGGTAACATTCAGAAGAAGTTTAGGGAGTGGGAGTCAGGAAGCCTGTTTGGGCTTTCTCAAATGGAGGCTCATTCAGGAGGGGAGACGCTAGAGAGAAGGAAGTGTGTGTGGAGTTAGTCTCTCACTAGCTAGAGTTCTCTGCTTGATATCATCTTGGAAGCCCAGGGCACTGTGTATTTGCTGGAAAGCCTTAGGAGAGATAAGCATAGAAAGCTGGGAGACTCCTGGTTTGTCCTGTAACATATATGGGGAGTGCACATAGATGTGGCAACATTTACCTGAGGCAAACAGGCCCCAGTCTGTATGGGGGAGAGGGGGTATGTCTTCTGCTAGATTTTCTAGGCAGGAATCAAGCCTTATTCAGTTTTGTTTTCCTTTGTGCACCTGTCACAGGCCCTGCACATAGAAACTATTTGTTAAATGTTTGTTGAATAAATGAATGAATGTTTACAGACCCAGGAAAACCTTTCCTGAGAGAGATGATGACAGTCCCATGGAGGAGAGGGAGGGACGCCAGTCTGGGTGAGTAAATAAAGGGTCTCCCTGTGACTAGGTTAAAATAGGTAGATGGTTTCATATTCACATTACTTGGCTACTTCAGACCTGCATGCATACGCATGGATACACAGGTTCCTTAGTTCTTAATAATCATTTAGTCCCATGCCTTTGTTTTACAAGCTAGGAAACCTGAGCCCCAGGTTTGGGAAGGAACTTGCTAATGGTCATACCAGCTGTAGAGCAGAGCTAGAATCTGAACCCAAATGAGTATTCAGACTCCAAATTCAGTATGCTTTTCTATTTGATAATCATTTTTAAGGCACCTACTATGCGCCAGGCACTGTGCTAAAGAACCTGGAATACAAATAAGAAAAATAAAAATAATCATGCCCTCAAGGAGCTTACATTCTAAAGAAGAAAGTCAGTTTACAAAAGCTTGAAAAAGGGGGAAGAGAGAACCACCAGGGCCTATGATGTTCAGTGCTTTAGAAATCAAGCAAAACTGCAGCTAAAACAAAACAAAACAAAACAAAACAAAACAGAAAGATGATAAAGGAAGGCCTTGTGAGAAGTTTTTACTGTTCCACCTTCTAGCCCTCCAATTATGGGGTAGAGGAATTCATCCCACTAATTCACATCTCTTTTTCCTCTAGGCAGGCTTGCTGTATGTATGTAAGCCAAGATACTCATTTCAGATAAATTTAGTTGGAATAATTCAGTTCAATTGATATTTGGGGTGGTTCCTCTTATAGGAGAAACCATCTCCTGCCCTTGTACAGGCTGTGACTCATGCCTGGAAAGCACTCCCCTCCTCATTTTTATTTCTTATGATTCCTTGCTTCCTTCAAAGCTTAGCTCAAGTCCTCCTGCAGTATCTTGGTTCTATTTTTTAAATTATTATTATTACAAACTTAGTAACCATCAGCACCACCACCAAAAAAATGAACTCAACAAATTCATAAGAAAGATTATGCACAGGACTGTAAACTCCATGTTGTTTACAATAAAATTAATATAAATGTCCTCTGATTTTGAGTTCCCTTTGGATTTGTTTTGCTTGGATTTTTTTCCTCTTGATTTTTTTTTGTGTGTGTTTTTTTTTTTTTAACTTTAATCATGGTATCCTGGAAGCTCTCTTTGCAGATGACTGTGCTCTCATGGCCCACCAAGAAAATCATCTTCAAACCATTGTGGACAGGTTCTCCACTGCAACAAAACTGTTTGGCCTGACTATCAGCCTCAGAAAAACAGAGGTGCTGTTCCAACCTGCACCAGGGAGGCCAACTAACCAGTTGTGCATTACTGCAGCACCATTGCCAACAACGGGTCCCTAAACCATGAGATTAATGCCAGGATCCAAAAGGCCAGCCAGGCTCTCGGGCGACGCCACCTTTGAAGATGAGCTACGTAGATGTCTTGCCGCTGCGCGTGAACGCCGACACCAGGCCACAACTGCACCTCCCGTAACAACTGGCGTCCCAGGCCCCATGTGCCACAAACTCTGCACCTCAGCCTTTGGACTCCAAAGCCATATGAGGGTACACCGTAGATGAAACTGCACAAAGACAATCGTCATTCTCTATCACCGAGAGACTACCACTACTACTAATCATGGTATGTATAATTCTTATTTTCTGTTCTCTTTTCAGCTCTTCCTATATTGCCCTTATTTTCTTTATATATTGTAAAGATTAAAATTTTGGGGAGACTGAGGCAGATAGAAATTAGTTTCTCTCTGCAAGGAGTATTATATTTTTTAGAGGTTTATTGAAGATTAAGGATTAAAGAAAAGACAGGATAAGAAACACATGCCTAGGCCAGAGTGGCCTAGACAAGATAATCTCACACCATGGAAGAGACGCCTCTGCTCCAAAATGGAAGTCCAAAAAAAAAAGACAAAAGCTTTTGCAATCAGGTTAAATCCCTTCTCGATCTCGGCCCACCTGAGAATTTCCGTGAGATTACAAAGCATTTTGGGGAAGTGGAGCAAGGGCTTGTGGGGATTGAAGTCCAGAGTTCAAGTCCAATTTTACAATATCCAATATTCGTCATTTTAATAATATAATGCAATCCATTGCATTCAAATATCACAATCTATTCAGTCATCTCTCCCATTCATGGCATTTGTGTTATTACCAGTTATTTTGTCATAATAAACAATACTTCCACAAATATTTTCATATAAGCATAAATTTTTACCCTCTCAATAATGCCCTTAGGGCCTACTCTTGATAATGGGAGCTCTAGGTCAATGAGCATGAACAGCTTTGTAATTCTTAATATATGATTCCATCTTGTTTTCAAAAAAACAAAATTCATAGCTGGTCTAGCAATATAATACCAAGTCTGTTTCTCCATGTTTCTATCAGCATTTAATTTAATCTCTTTAGTCCATCTGGTTGTCAGTTAACATATGTTATCAGGACCATATTTTGCTAGATTGGTCCTTATGCAGCAGACACAATCTGCTGCCAGGACCATACTCTTTCCAAATAAGTATTTCCAGCTTGATTATATCCAGTGGAACTTTTGTCCTAGTTCCACAATACCTCAGGGATGCAGGATTACCTCCATAATATGAGTGTTTAGGTAAGATTTTTATAGAATATTTATCCTCACTTAGCCATTAGTGTCCCACCTGAAACTATATTTGGATTATGTATATGCTTAGATCTACGACTAAGCTCATGCAGGTATTTGGGGCTCTCTAGAGATCTATATTTTCAATTCTACCCAAGATGCTATTCATCTCCTTAACTTTTTTCTTATTTATTTTTTGGTTAGATTTATTTAGTTCTGTGAGGGGAAGATTAAAATCCATCACTATTATTATTTTTTTAATCTATTTACATCTGTATCTCATTGAACTTTTCCTTTAGTATCCTGATACTTGAGAAGCTTCTTTTAGTCAATGATGGAATTATCTATCTGGGGTAAATGATATTTGCATAGAATCTTACTGACTTTTCCCCAGAATGCTAAAACAAAGAACACAAAAGATAAATAATGACTAATTTGACTATGAATTATTCTTGCCCTTTTCCTAGGAACTAATCTGTTTTGAATTTAAATTTTGAATTGAAAGAACACAAACAAATCTCTTTTTTCCTTAAACTCATGCCTTATATCTTAGAATCAATACAAAGTATCCATTCCAAGTCAGAGGAGTAGTAAGGTCTAGGAAATGGTGGTTAAGTGTCTTGACAAGGGTAACACAGGAAATGTCTGAGGTCAGATTTGAATACCCCTCTTCAGCCCTGTCTATTGAGCCTCCTGGCTGCCCAGGACAATCAAATTTAAAGAACCAGAGATCCACTCCCAGCCACCCAAGCCTTTGTGTACACTAGTAACTTGACGGTTTCTTCTCCCCCATTTCCAAAAGGTTATTTAATTCTCTCTTCCTGAATCAGATTTGTAAATCCCAAGTATCGTGGTGCGTGGTACATGGTGCAGTGGGGGGAACCCAGATTGCAATCTTTTTCAAAGGTATTTTATTTTTCCAATTACATGTAATGATAATTTTCAATCTGCATTTTCCAAAATTACAAGATCCAAATGGTCTCCCTCCTTTACTTCCCTCCCTCCACTCAGAGAGAGTAATCAATTTGATCTGGGCCATACATGTTTTGTCATGCAAAACACACTTCTGTATTGGCTTTTGTGGTAAGACCACACTCCTACCTAACCAAAACCCCAAAATAAAAACCCAAATAAACTAAAGTAGAAAATAGTGTTCTGCATTTCCACTCCAACAGTTCTCTCTCTGGAAGTGGAGAGCATTCTTTGTCATAAGAGCTTCAGAATTGTCCTGGATTATTTCAATAGTGAAGTCTTTCACTATTGATCATTCCACAATATTGTTGTTATTGTGTACAATGTTCTCTCAGTTCTTCTTATTTCGCTCTGCATCAGTTCATGTAGATTTTTCCAGCTTTTTTCTGAAATCACCTTGCTTATCATTTCTTATAGCACAATAGTATTCCACCACCAACATATACCATAATTTGTTCAGTCATTTCCTAATTGATGAACAGCCCCTCAGTTTCAAATTCTTTGCTACTACAAAAAGAGTTGCTCTAAATATTATTTTATAAATAGGTCATCTCCCCTTTTTTATGATTTTTTAAAATGATGATAGACCCAGGAGTGGTATTATAGGATCAAAGGGTGTGCACAATTTTACAGCCTTCTGAAAATAGTTCCAAATTGTTCTCCAGAATGGTTGGATCAGTTCACAACTCCACCAACAATGCATTGGCGCCTCAATATTGCCATATATTCTCCAACATTTATCACTTTGTTTTACTGTCATATTGGCCAACCAAAAAGAAGCTCCCTGGTGGTCTAGTGGTTAGGATTCGGTGCTCTCACCACCGTGGCCCGGGTTTGATTCCTGGTCAGGGAATGTGGCTTTTAGGGGTGTATGGGGTGTTCGGAGAGGGATAGTATCTCTGGTATGGAGGGCTTGTCGTGCCCTCCTAGGGCAGCTCTCCAGCCTCTGACCCCCACCTGACACCCAGCTCTCACTTGTGGCTCCCAGGAGCTGCTAGCATGTGGCAGCGGCCACACCTCGGGCAACGGCTTCGACAGGCAGGCTAAACCTTGTGAGGGTAGCCATCAGGTCGTCGACCCCTGTTGAACCAAGGCTTTGCTCACCCAGCATGTGAAGACTGCTTCGGCTGAACAGGTGGAAGAAACCAATAAGAAGGTTCAATGGCTGAGAGGGCGACGCAGCAAAGCACTGTGGAGTGCTTAGGGCGTGTTGGAGCACAAAAGACAACATGGTCATCCAATGCAGCTGGGGAAGTCTCCAGGTATAACGACTTTTCGTGCCACTGGACCCAGGCTTCCAACGCCGAGAGAGTGGGACTGTCTCTGTGCATCGACTCTTCCACTTAAATCTCTTTCATGCACAGGTGTCTTTGTGCAAAACGCACAAAGACAATCGTCATTCTCGGTTACTGAGAGACTACTACCATTGGCCAACCAGGTAATAATCTTTCTGACTGCCATTAAAGACCCTTTATTATAACTAACAATAAAAAAATAAATAATTTTTTTAAATCTCAGCTCAAATATTACCTTTCCCAGGAACCAATAGTGACCTGAATATCTTTGGCTTGGCCTTAGGACAGTGATAGGCAACCTTTTGAGCTTGGTGTGTCAAAATTCACCAAAAACATGAGCATAACTAGGGTGGTATGTCACTTTGAGAAAAAACCATAATTTTATGATATTTATAGTTTAAATAACAAAAATGTATAATTGTAATATATAACTGTATTTAATAAACCAAAACCTAATTATTTAATCTGCTTAGTGCCTTCTTTGTTCATTTGTCAGTTGGTTTCTTTTGTTGGTTTTGATATTATTTAACTTGTTTGGTGCCCTATCTGTCATCACTGAAACAACTTTAGAGATATCAATGCTTAGGTCACGGAATGTTTGTATAACAACCTTACATATTTTGCTTCCTGATATACATGTTGGCACTGATACTAACTTTATCAACTCTTCTCTCATTGTGAGACTATCAGAATATCGACCAATAATGGCCAACTGAGCATGTGATGTGACATCAGTAGTTTCATCAAGAGATCAAAAAAATATTTACAATTACTTATGTCTCTCTTTAATTGATGTTGTATGTTTGTGTTCAGTCTCATTATCTGGTTTTTTATGATATTTCTACTGAGTGGTAACAGATATTCTTTTAATAATTGCATCTTTATTCTGCATATTGTGAAATAGAACTGGTGCACATCTTAGGTGTGTTTCTTTAATAAATTCTCCCTCACTGCATGCTTTTCCATGCTGAGCTATGGAGTGAGCAATGCTCAAACTTGCAGATGTTAAATTTGTAGAGCCTTTTACAAATTTCAGGATGGAATTAGATTGGCTCTTATAAAGATGTAGCTGCCTGGAAATATATTCCTTCCTTTCATTCTCATTTTTTTCCCAAGAGCTGGGAATGATTAGTTTCAAAATATCTATTTATATTCCATGTTCTGCTTACTACCATTTCAGTATATAGAATGCAAAATGATCTGTCATTTTCTTTTATGATGCCATACATCATGGTCCATGTCTTGTGAAAGGGTCGACTACTGCTACTACCATTTCCTTTACTTAACCTTGTTTTTTATTTTTTGGGTTTTCTATGAGGGGGAATGACAGAAGACAGAATTATAGATAACCTATTAGCCCTGTAGGCAATTAGGGGTTAACTAGCCTAACTGACCACAGGATGGCCCATGTAACGGTCTTTTAGGAAAGGGCAGAGTTAATAAGCAGAAATCGGAGTTAATAAGGATGCACAAGAGTAATAGTAGTGAAATGGAGTCTGCACTATGCTGCAAGATGGGGGTCCTTATGTGAATTAAGATGGCTGCCACTATTTCTAATGGTGGGAAACAGCACCCATAGAATAGGCCCTTACCTCTCCCAGCCTCCTCTTCACTTATCTCAGTAATGATGGTCTCTAATTAATTTCTAATTAATCCAGGACAGACCAGAAGAGTAGATTGGATGATGGTTGCTGTGGTTATGTGGTGGTTGGTCATGGCGATCACAGGGCCCCCAGAGATGTGTCCCCCACAACATTCTGCTGCTCCCTGCTCCGCCAGCCAGAAGTGAGGTCAAAGATCCCCTAAAAGCCTAACTGGAAGTCCCAGAACTAGACACTCTGTGCCAGAGTTCTGTTGTTTTGGTCTACAGACCTCTGGCCCCGCTGGTAGTAGAAGAAGGTAAGGAAAACTTAGGTGGATGAAATCTACAGAAAATTCCCAGCCCTTGTTTCAGTTTCTCATTTCAGTTTTAACCAGAAGGAGATATGGAGACACTGTCCAACATCTGACTTCCCTCTTTTCCTTTAAGATTGCTCCTAGAACACTAGACCAGGTCAGGACTCTGTCCACAAAAAAGAATCCTGTGAGCATAGATTTAGAACTGGAAGAGACTATAGAAATCATATAACTTAACTTTCTCATTTTACAGAAGAAGAAACTGAGGCCATGGAGGTGACTTGCCAGAGCTGAAAGGGAGAAAGCATCAGAGACAGGACTTGAAACTAGGTTCTTTGACTCCAAACCTAATGTCCTCTTTTTATCCTAGTCTGCTGGGCTCTCTGACAGACAGTTTAGGCTCCCTTTCTCTGTCTTGTCTCTTGCCTTGCCCTGTCCCTTCCTCATCATACAAGGCCACAACAGGGTTGAAGATGTGGGGAAAGATTTATAGGGTAGGTTGGCAGCTTCTAAAATCTTATTCTGAGCTCTTATCCCTTTGAGGAATTAATTTCTACACTTCTCAAGTATCAACCCATTATCTTCCTGGGTGTCTGACCCCACCAGGACCCAGGATGAATTAAGTGAGAGAAAAACACAGAAACTGAGGAATAAGCAAGAGCATTTTAATGTATTCTTCTCAGCAGAATAAGCACGCATGCTGGAATCCCCATTGGATACAGAAATTAGTCAGCTTTTGTTGTTTGAAACATGAGGAAGTGAAAGAAGGGAAAAAAAAAACAGATTGTGGCTTGAGAGACTGGTTTTAACAGCTAATTCTTGACTGTAACTTCTTGTAGTGGCTTTTGGGATCTTGGGGAGATAGGCTGTTAACAGTTATCCAGGCTGGAAATCTCACCTCCAGGTGAGAGAATGATCTTCTTATCAGCAAAATTTTCTAGAACTGTTCTCAGTCCAGGTCTTGCTGGTGCTGTTAGGGTAAGATTCAGTTAGGTCCCCATTTCTTAAGCTTAGCTTAAAGTTACAGAGGATTATTTTAATGTATCAAAACCCCCTGGAAAACTGATGTTTAAGCAAATTCAAGTAACTATTAGACGGTGTTCCTTTCACTTTTTCCCAAGTATGTAAAGCATTCTGGACTAGGAGCAGAAAACATGGTTAAAATCTAGGACAGTTAGAGTTTTCTATAGTTAGGACTATATACGTCTACTACTAAATACATCATCGGTGGAGCTATGAGTTGGACGAACCACGCTAGAAATCAGCTTGGAATTAGGTCAAGAAAGTGACTAATATGTCTACACTCGACCCAGAAACCCAACCTATATGTGTATATTTTATATAAACATATTTTTCCTCTATTTGCCAGAACATGAGGGAATCAGTTGCTAAGATTCCAGGTTTTCTAAGGTTAAACTTCAAACCAGCTTTTTCATTCTTATTTTTTACCCTCATCAAGAGGTTTCTTAATTCCTCTTCATTCTCTGCCATGAGAGTGATATCATCTATCTGAGATTGTTGATGTTTCTCCTGGCAAATAAATATGTATGTGTGTATATATATGCATATATATGTATCTATCTATAGATCTATCTATGCCTAGCAGGTTAGGTCTATGTATATATGTATGTCCATACAATATGTAATCTAGTTACATATACATATATATTAATATGTATGCCAAAATATTTATAACAAAACTTTTTTGTAGTAACAAAAAATTGGAGAGAATTTCAGCAATTTGCCCAAGATCACCCAGTAAAATCAGTGGCACAGCAAAGTCTGGAGCCTAGGTTCGAGGCTCAATATAGTATATTTTCCTCTATACCAGTGGTTCCTAACTCATGGGCCCTAGGTGGCAAGGAATCCCTGAATTAGAATCCATTAATAAGTAAATATACCCTTTGTAGACTGAATAATGTGACTTATATACATATATATTATGACTTTTCAAATAGATGTAGATGTGATTTTGATGAGTAACATACATATTTATTCAAAATTATGATTGGATTTATAATGGCCTTTGTCATTCTAGATTTTCCTCTTAACGTAAATGTTTCTGGATATCTTCTGTTTTCACATCATCTGCATTTCTCAATGTATTCCCCCTAATATCCCAGAGAGCAATTGAACAAAGACTTAAAAAGGGGGGCAAATTTAAACAAAACTCACCAACATAGTCAAAAAGTCTGGCAATATATGCAATATTCCATAATCCCCTATCTTTGCAAATAATGAAATGCCTTTTCATATCTCTTCTTTAGGGATGAGCTTGGTTATTAGACTTTTGCAGCATTCAGTTTCCAGTCATCATCTCAGCCAATAAGATACTGAGTGCAACTACTATCATTGTAGGATGGGGGGGGGAGGGGGCAGTGAAAGGGAAGAGAAAGACTTGACTTTTTTTTTTATAAAAATAAGAAGAGGTCTTTTAATTTAACAATGTTGGGAATCACTACACTGTACTATGATGGAGTTGGATTAGATGACCAATGGGACATAGTGGAAAGAGAGCTAGATTTGAAGTCAGAAAACCTGGATTTGAACCTTGATTCTTCCTCTTCCTTTCTGTTTGACAATGGCCAATTTACTGGTTTTTTATAGACCTCAATTTCCTCATCTGAAAAATGAATTGTACTAGTTGACTTCAAATGTCTCTTCTTGCCTCTAACCTATTATCCTTATGATTTCTACAATCCCTTCCAAACTTAACATTCTATGGCTCTATGCTTTTTTAGCAGTGAGATATTTGAAGGTATGGGTAAGTCTGGGTGCCCTTCAGTTCACACAGGCAGGAAGCTATTCCAGATAAGGCCAGCCCTGGGCATGGGGAGAGAACTGCCAGTACAGGTATTAAGCAGACAGAGGTCCTGTTCCAGGAAGAACAAAGCAAAAATAACTCACATTTAGTATCAAGTGCTTCCCTCACAAGAAGTATCACATCTCAAACCATACTACAAAGCTAGAATGACCAAAACTATTTAGTACTCACAAAAAAAAGAAAAGAAAAATTGGTCAGTGGAGAAGAAAAAAGCAGTAGCATAATATTCAATAAACTCAAAGATTCCTAGCTACTGGGATAAGGACATGCTATTCAACAGGAAAAAAAAAACTGCTGGGAAAACTGGAAAACAGTCTGGCAGAAATCAGGCTTGGACCATCATCTTACATATATACCATAATAAACTGAGAATGTATACATGACTTAGTTATAAAAGGTCACATCTCATCAAGGTGCAAAGGAGATCCTTTCACAACTATGGAGAGAAGAATTCATGATATATAGAGATAAAGAGGATAGTAGAAGATAAAATAGCAGTTTTGATTACATAAAGTTGAAAAGACTTCTGCACAAACAAAATCAATGCAGCTAAGAAAAAAATCCTTTGTAGCCAGTTTCTTTTTTAAAAAAGCTTTATATTTTAATAACATTTAAACTTTTTATCTTTTTTATTTTTAAAATTAATTAATTAAGAGTATTTTTCCATGGTTACATGATTCATATTATTTCCCTCCCCTCTTCCCTCCCCCTCCCATAGCCAACAAGCAATTCAATTGAATTTTATATGTTTCACTGATCAAGACCTATTTCCATATTATTAATATTTGCAAGAGAGCAATCCCCAATCATATCCCCAACGAACAATGTAATAGATCATATTTTTCTTCTGTGTTTCTACTCTCACAATTCTTTCTCTGGGTGTGGATAGTGTTCTTTCTCATAAGTCCCTCAGAATCATCCTTTATCATTGCATTGATGCTAGTGGAGAAGTCCATTATGTTCAATTGTGACACAGTGTATCAGTCTCTGTGTACATTGTTCTCCTGGTTCTGCTCCTTTCACTCTGCATCAATTCTTGGAGGTTGTTCCAGTTCACATGGAATTCCTCCAGTTCATTATTCCTTTTAGCACAATAGTATTCCATCACCAACATATACCACAATTTGTTTAGCCATTCCCCAATTGAAGGATATCCCCTCATTTACCAATTTTTTTGCCACCACAAAGAGTGTGGCAGCCAGTTTCTTTTGATAAATATCATATCTGAGAGATAAAAGGAATTGATTCAAATATACAGGAACATAAAGCCATTCTCCATGAGAAATGGTCAAAAGTTATATGTAAGCAGGAAATTTTTTTGTCTTTTTAAAAAAAGTTTGATGATCACTAAAAATTTCCCCAAGCATTTCATTTCCCCCTTACCCAAGAAAGCCATTTTATGTGAGAAATGATATTCTTGGGGGCAGCTGGGTAACTCTGCATTGAGAGTCAGGCCTAGAGATGGGAGAGCCTAGGTTTAAATCTGGACCTAGACACTTCCTAGCTGTGTGTCCTTGGGCAAATCACTTAACCCCCATTATCTAACTCTTACCACTCTTCTGCCTTATAACCAATATATAGTATTGATTCTAAGGTGGAAGGTAAGGATTAAAAAAAAAGAAGTGATATTTGTAAAGGCAGAAAAAAGAAGAGAAAAAAGTCAGAAAACTGATGAAGATATTGAGCAAGAGAAATAGCAATCAGCAAATTGGTCAATATATTGAAAAACTGCAGTTATGGACCTCCTACATCTACAAAGGAAGGGAGTAGGACTGTCTTCCCATATTTCTTCTTTGGAGCCCCACCTGCTCTTTCATGTCATCTTTCTTTTGTGATTGTTCTTTCTATTTATATGCTTATAGTCATTGTGTATGTTGTTTTCTCAGTACTGTCTATTTTACTCTGCATCAGATCATATGAATCTTTCAATGATTCTCTATAATCATGATATTCATCTTTTTCTTATAGCACAATAATATTCTGTTACTTCATACATTGCAATTAATGGACATCTACTTTGTTTCCATAGGTAAACTCAAAACATATTGCTATAGATATTTTGATATCTATGGTGATTTTCTTCATATCAATGGTTTCGTTGTTCATAATCCTACAAGTGGTATCTTTGATTCAAAGGGTATATATTTTAGTTACTTTATTTGCATAATTCCAAATTGCTTTCTAAAATGGGTGCATTGCTTCCCAGCTCCACCAATAATGCACTGGTATGAAAGGCAGTTCTTGAAGGAAGAAATACAAGCCATTGACCACAAAAATAAAAATAAAACTCTAAATCATTAATAAGAGAAATGTAAATTTAAACAATTCTGAAGTTCTGCCTTATATCTATCAGATTGACAAAGATAACAAAAACAGAAAATGACAAAAAATTTTTTTAAACCCTTACCTTCCATCTTGGAGTCAATACTGTGTATTGGCTCCAAGGCAGAAGAGCGGTAAGGGCTAGGCAATGGGGGTCAAGTGACTTGCCCAGGGTCACACAGCTAGGAAGTGGCTGAGGCCAGATTTGAACCTATGACTTCCCGTCTCTAGGCCTGGCTCTCAATCCACTGAGCTACCAGCTGCCCCCAGAAAATGACAAATGTAATAAATATAGGAAAACAGGCACATTAGTTGTCATTTTCTGTTTTTGTTATCTTTGTCAATCTGATAGATATAAGGCAGAACTTCAGAATTGTTTAAATTTAAATCAGCTGTGAACTGATCCAGCCATTCTGGAAACCAATTTGAAACTGTACCCGTAAGGTCACTAACTTACTCTTTGACCCAAGGAGATGACAATCAGCCATATTTCTCCAAAGAGAACAAAGATGGAGGGAAAGGATTCAGATGTACAATAATAGTTATAGCAGCACTTTTTATTGAAGGAGAGAATTTGAAACTAAGAGGGTTCTCATTAAATCAGGAAGGGAAACACAGATTATTATATATAAAGAATTGATAAAAGGGAAGGATTCATTTAAAAGGGAAAGCAGCTAGGTAGCTGAGTGGATAGAGAACTAGCTCCTGGGTTCAAATATGGTGTCAGATACTTCCTAACTGTGACCCTGGGCAAGTCACTTAACCCCAATAGCCTAGATCTTCCATTATGCCTTGGAACTAATACTTGGTATCATTTGAAGATAGAAGTTAAGGAAATGAAGAGGCGGAGTCAAGATGGCGGCCTAGAAGGAGTAGAAGTTCAGACCTCTGAATACCCTTCCTAATTGATCACAAATTGAATGCTCCCAGGGGACTGAAAATCAAACTTAACAACAAGACAGAGCCAAGGAACCCTCCTGCTGGACTTAATTCAAAAGATATGCCCCCCGAAAATCTGGAATCCAAGAACACTTGGGTTTAAGTGGAAGACAGAAGGAAGGTCCCAGGACCCATCCCCCCTCCCATCCAGAGCACTGAGATTCTAGCAGCAGTGGGAACTTCTGGGTGGGCAAAGGTTCTGGTCTGAAGGGCATACCTTGTGAGCAGGGCTGATCAAGTTCAGAGTGTCCAACACAGATGGTGGGGAAGAAGCTAGAGAGGGATCATGGACCTGGCAGCCTGGCCAGAGCTGTGGAGATCCTCTGTATTTGCTCCAGCCTTCCAGGAAGTTTTGGACTCAGAGCACACCCAGCCCAACTAAGCTGAATTTAATCCCATCAAAAGTCTCCAGAACTCAGGGAAACCCAGGCTCCACACTCATCCTCATTGACTGCTGGACTTTAATTCAATCAAAAGCCTCCAAAGGACAGGGAAGCTCAAACTCCAACAAACCTCCACCAGAGACTACACTGAGAGATCTCCTGTTAAAGCTCCAAGAGGGGAGACTGACAGAAGCCCCCAAAACCAAAAAAACAAGAGGAGCAAGAGCACAGACAAATACGGGGAGTAAAGAAGGGGGTGAATTTGAGCAAACAACTGAAAAAGAAGAAAGAAACTATAATAGATAGCTTCTACTCAGCAAACAGAACAGAGGGTGAGAGATCAGCAAACAATAAATCAGAAATCCCAGCAAATTGGATACAGGCTGTGGAAGAACTCAAAACACAATTAAGAGAGGCTGAAGACAATTGGGAGAAGAACTTAAAAATTAAGATAAGTCATCTGGAAACAGAGGCACTTGAACTAAAATGAGAAAATGTCTTGAAAGCCAAAATCAACCAGCTGGAAAATGAGGCAAAGGAGATGAAAGATGAGGTAAAGAGGATGAAAGACTACCTTCAAAGAAAATCAGACCAGAAGGAAAAGGATGACCAAAAAACCAGGGATGAAATCCAGTCTTTAAGAACCAGAATACAACAACTGGAATTAAGTGACTTCACAAGGCAGAAGGACACTATAAGACAAAACGAAAAGAATGAAAAAATTGAGGAAAATATGAAGCATCTCATTCACAAAACAGATGATTTAGAAAATTGTTTGAAAAGAGACAATTTAAGAATCACTGGTCTACCAGAAGACCATGACAAAAGAAAAAGTCTGGACATAATACTACAGGAAATTATTCAGGAAAACTGTCCGGATATCCTAGAACAAGAGGGGAAAGTGGAGATTGAAAGAATCCACAGATCATCTCCTGTATTTAATCCCCAACTGACAATACCCAGGAATGTTATAGCCAAATTCAAAAACTATCAGACCAAAGAAAAGATATTACAAGCTCCCAGGAAGAAGCCATTCAGATACCACGGAAACACAGTGAGGATAACACAGGATCTGGCTGCATCCACACTGAAGGACCGAAAGGCATGGAATATGATATTCCACAAAGCAAGGGAACTAGGTCTACAACCAAGAATCAAATACCCATCAAAACTAATTATATTCTTGCAGGGGAAAGTATAGTCATTCAACACAATAGAAGAATTCCAAGCATTCGTAAAGTAAAGACCAGACCTGAACAGAAAATTTGATGTCCAAGCACAGAACTCAAGAGAATCATCAAAAGGTAATTAAAAAAGAGGGGAAAAAGAAAAACAAAACAACAAAATATTTTTTAAGAGACTCAATAAGTTAAAAATGATATGTATCCCTATAAGAAAAGAGGTCATTGGTAACTCTTAAAAACTGTTGCTATCACCTGGGCAGCTAGAAGAATTACACTTATAGGGAACAGTGACAAACTGTATAGGATGAAAGGACAAGACATAAATAGGTATATAGATATATGCATGCATAAATACATATACGTGTATGCGTATATATATATATATATGTATATACACACACACAACCAGAGCTAAACAAAAAGAGGTTAATACTAAAAGAAATGGGAAAAGAAACAAATAGGGGTAAATTTATATATTTATATGTCACAAAGAAGCTCATGGTGGGAGGGGAGAGAACATCTATACACTAGAAGGGTAAAGAGGTTGGAGATAGGAAATACTCAACTCTTATGTGCTTTGAAACTGACCCAAAGAGGGAAGAACAATCCAATCCATTGGGGCAGAGAATAGATTTGCGTGAACTTACAAGGAGCAAAGAGGTGAAAACTTACTCAGAGATTCTAGTCTACTCAGGTGTGAATTACTCAAAAGATTAGTCTACTCAGGTTTGAACTAAGAATGGTCTGTCCTTTGAAAAACGTCTACTGTGATTGGTAGATGTGAGAACTTAGGGGAGGAGACATAGGAGAAAATTCCCTTTAAATAGGAGCTCAGATTCATTCTGAGTAATTTTCAGATTCAGGCATTGAGCTGGTGGAGTCAGCTGAGATAAAGCTGGCCTGGTGTCACCAGAATCCTTGCTTGGACAGATCTTGTGGTGAGTGATTAAAGACTGACTGATATTTCTTTTAGGGCTTAGGCCTGGGTTGGCCAGGGCTGCCCTGGGTTGGCCTATCCTTTTCTCATTATTCCCCTTTTCTCTCAATCTCTCTTTTTCTTTAATTTCACATTTGTATTAATTAAAAACTCTATAAAACCCAGTTGACTTGGGTATATTTCATAATTGGGAATTTTTCCCTGGTGACCACCTTATAATTGATTTTAAAACAAGACACTGTAGTGAAAACATATCTTTGCGGTCAAAATTTACTCATCCACTCTTTTATCTACTATAATTTAAGTCTCTCACTATTTTAATCACTACAGTTTATGTCAACCAACTATTTTAACTATTACAGTTTATGGCTGACCATGAGGTTGGTGAGAAAACCCTCAAAAAGTTCCTGTGAAATCCCTTTCCTTTATCTCTTTGCTCTATTACTTGCTCTATCAGTCAATTTTGTTTTCTTTTTTAACTTGGCTTCAAAATTACAGCTGCAAGAACGGGTGAGTAAAAAATATTTTTGATTCTCCTTAAATTAAGCTGTTTTAGATCTTAGCAACAGGGCCCTAAGGTCCTGGCTTGCAACTGCCTAAATCAGGACTAGAAAAACCTGGGAAAGCTTTTGGCTTTGTCCTGCTTCCCACGTGTTTACTTTAGAAATATGGAGTTACAGACAGTTCAGAACTTAGTTAACAACTGGCGTTTCAGTAAATACTTTGTTCTTTTCTTAGTACAAGCATTGGTCTACAACTTACTTAACAGCTGGCTCATCAGCCCCATGACCAATCTTATAAATACAGAATTCCTTGTCTCTCTGAAAGGGCTCATCCCATGGAACTTATGGCAAAATCTAATCGACATACTACTTTCCCCCTGAGTTTTTGATTGTTGTAATTGTAATATTGTATTTCCTTGAAGAACTCACTTCTCAGTCAAACCAACCAATTGCTCCCTTTAATATTCAACAAATTGTAGAACTAAATACTTGGCAGGAGCTTATAGAGGAGCTTATGGAGGGACGTCATGGGGAGATCGTAACTTTTATGAGAAGCATTAAAAGAGAGTTAAGAACATTATCAGAAACTCTGGACATTAACCCTTTTAACCAACTCACCCCTCCCCCTGCCCCATCAGCCTCAGAAAACCCTACATCTAATCAAACCACCCCTCCCCCTGCCCCACTGGCCTTAGAAAACCCTACTTCTGGGGACAGCTGGGTAGCTCAGTGGATTGAGAACCAGGCCTAGAGATGGGAGGTCCTAGGCTCAAATCTGGCCTCAGCCACTTCCTAGCTGTGTGACCCTGGGAAAGTCACTTGACCCCCATTGCCTAGCCCTTACCACTCTTCTGCCTTGGAACCAATACACAGTATTGACTCCAAGATGGAAGGTAAGGGTTAAAAAAAAAGAAAACCCTACTTCTAACCAACTCACTCCCCCCACTAGTCATGCTTCTGACCTCACACCCTCAACTCTAAGTACACACTACACCCATGCTTCAGACCCTATACAATCCACTCTAAGTTCACACCCTACCCATACTTCTGATCCTAATGCTTCCACTTCACACCTTACTGATTCCACCAATCCTAATACCTCTGTATCCTTTCACACTTCTTCCTTGGCTTCTCCTTCCCACCCTGCTCAATTCGATTCTCAGATCTTTCCTACCTCTGATCTTTCTGGCACTATGGGACAACAACAAGCCCTCTCCCTTAGTATGCCCAACTCTTCTATTTCTCATACTTACCCCCCTGAGAATGGAACAAGAAGCCTAGAAACAGGAGTATCAAATAATTCAGATAGCTTATTTCCTTTAAGGAAAGTACCCACTTTTAATAAAAATGGAAACTTGGTATCTGTAAGACATCATACACCTTTTAGCCCCAAGGATTTAAATAAATTGAAGGAAGATATGCCATCATTTGAGGAAGAACCAGTATTAATTATAAAAAAATTAGAGAACATATTCAGAACTTTTGACCCCACTTGGATGGATGTTGAGAATTTATTAGAAGCATTTTTGACAAAGAGAGAGAAAAATAATATCATCTCTCTGGCTAATCAAAAATGAGGTAAAAAAGGAAATTATTGGCCAACTGCAGATCCACATTGGAACCCCAATGTTGAACTAGACCACACAAAACTAAACCAGGCCAGAGAAGCATTATTGACAGCCATGAGAGCTTGTTCTGATAGACCTGAAAAATGGTCAAAATTTGAAAGAACCCAACAAGATATTGATGAAACACCCTCCCAGTTTATGGACAGACTTATTGATGGAGGAAATACATATATGGACCTTGATTTATCCAGAGAAAGAGACATTAGGCAAATACATAGGCAATTCGTTGAGAATTGTTGTTCAGTGGTAAAAGACTACTTTAAAACTAGCTGTCCTAATTGGGACTCTATGGACCTTGAAGAATTAAGGAGAGTAGCAACCTATGTTTATAAAGGTCGTGTAAAAAGACCTGAGGAAGACAATACATTAGTGGAAGATTTAAAGAAAGAAATTGAAATGTTAAAGAGACAATTGAAAAATAAGGGAGAGACTATAGCCCCTTTGTGGGAATTCACAAATAAATCAGTAACTTGCCACTTCTGTGAGAAGAAGGGCCACAAAATGATGGAATGTAGAACCTTTCTTAAGATGATTGGAAGGAATATGCAATTTAATAATAACTTTAGAAATAATAACTATGGAAATGATGATAATGGTCATAAAAACCAGAATTTTAGAAATTTTAGAAATTATAATAATGATTATGGAAATAACTATAATGAATATAGAAATCAGAACTTTAGAAACCAGAATTATAAAAATAGGAATTGGGAAAATGACAATACTCAAAATGAAGAAAATAATAATACTCAACAACTATATATGAGAAATGGTGCTCATCCGAAAAATACTTGAGGTGCTAATGCCCCTCAGAGAGGTGCCCTTCAGGAGGGTGCCCAAGGAACTTCCCAAATATAATGAAGGTGATTCTTCTTAGACTTTGTTGATTTTGTTGATATTAATTAACCTTTTTCAGTTTTGTCTCTACTCCAAATAGTAGGAAAGAATGAACAAAGAACTTAAAACTATGATTGGAAAATTATGCACTGAGACCCATTTAAAATGGCCTGAAATTCTCCCTCTGGCCCTATTTTATCTTAGAAGCAGGCCTAGAGGAGACTTACATATTTCACCATTTGAGATGCTTTTTGGACATCCTCCTATACAGGCTAAACCTTTTTCCCCTGCATATACATCACTATTAGGGGGAGATACTACTATTGCTTCCTATATACAGGAATTACAGCACAAACTACATGAACTTCATGAATCCGGAGCTGCAGTACAAGCCGGACCATTAGACTTTTCTCTTCATGACCTGAACCCAGGAGATAAAGTGTATATTAAGAATTTCAAGTGAACTGGAGCAACTCAGCCTTCATGGGAAGGACCATTCCAAATATTGTTAACTACTCCAACATCTATAAAGATTGGAGAAAAGGACTCTTGGATTCATTGCTCACATGTGAAGAAAGCATCTTCTGCTGAGACTGATTGACTGTACCCTATCATATATGTTGGAGATAATAATCCATAGACAAATGGATGCTGTTTTTTGAGAACACATTGAATTACTAATTTTTCCTTAATTTTTATTATTGCTTTTCTTTATTTTGATTAGAATATTTGATTTTTTTCTTTTCTTGTACTAAAGGTACACATAATTAATATTTTTCTGCAGTAATACAAGTTAATGTATATATTCTTGCTATAATGTCAATACATACCAAAAAGCTTTAAACTATGGGAACCTGCCATTTATTGATAAAATATTATAGGACTGTGATTAATGTTTGTATCTGATTCCAGGAAATGGGATAAAAACAAGGAGCAAAGACTTAAACCTGAATAGTGCCCAAAAGAGCACACAGGAAATAATGTGAGACTCGAGGTTGCGATGCTTGACATATGTTAAGTCGTGGGACTTCCTTGTATCTACACTTTTTGCGAAGTACTCATACAAGTACAAAATTTGACTATCATGCTGGCTCCCTATATCCCTGAGAATGACAAAAAAGTCAGATGAGCGAATGATGCTTCCCTATCAAAATAGAATTCTAGTTCTTTTTCTTCTTATATTATGGCAACTTCCTGTAGTCTTGGCTACAAATGGCTAAATGAAATATTACTGCATTCTATCCTACAGACTTGTGGGATAGAAATTACTTTAAATTGGACCTATACAAGGACTTATTTTGAATTTTTTTCTCATGTTTTTGATTATTTTTCTCTTCTTTTAATAATTGACTCATAAACCTCCAAAACTCAACATTGCATCCTGAGCTGAACTGGATGTTTTTTAACACCTACTTCAGGGGGGATTGTATTTTAATTTAAAATTCAAGAATTTTGATTTTTTTGTTTGAGATTGTATTTTTATGAAAATCTGAGAATTTTGATTTAGCAAAGTTGCAGGATACAAAATAAACCCGCATAAGTCATCAGCATTTCTATATATCTCTAACCCATTTCAGCAGCAAGAATTAGAAAGAGAAATTCCATTTAAAATTACCCTAGACAATATAAAATACTTTTGGAATCTATCTGCCAAGACAAACACAGGAACTATATGAACACAACTACAAAACACTCTCCACACAATTAAAATGAGATCTAAACAATTGGAAAAACATTGATTGCTCATGGGTAGGATGAGCTAACATAATAAAAATGACAATCTTATCCAAATTAATTTACTTATTATTGCCATACCCATTGAACTACCAAAAAACTTTTTTTACTTAATTAGAAAAAACCATAACAATGTTCATTTGGAAGAACAAAAAATCAAGGATATCCAGGAAAATCATGAAAAAAAATGTGAAGGAAGGAGATCCTGCAGTCCCAGATCTCAAACTATACTATAAAGCAGTGGTCATCAAAACAATTTGGTCCTGGCTAAGAGACAGAAAGGAGGATCAGTGGAATAGACTTGGGGTAAATGGCCTCAGCAAGACAGTCTATGATAAGCCCAAAGATCCCAGCTTTTGGGACCAAAATCTACTATTTGATAAAAACTGCTAGGAAAATTGGAAAACAGTATGGGGGAGATTAGATTTGGATCAACATCTCACACCCTACACCAAGATAAACTCAGAATGAGCGAATGACCTGTGAAGCTTCCTCAAACCCGCGAGAAGCCTCAAGGTAGGAAGATAGACGAAGGATAGAAGTTCTGGGTGCTGCAAGGGGGATGGTGGAGCCAAGTTAGAGATATGAGGTGGCAGGAATGAGTCAGAAATCCAGGCCTTATTAATTATCAAGGAGCCACAGCAAAAACTCAGATCAGTGGACTACTCAGAAGGCTTATACCCGTCCAAAGATCCATATTTAATACCACACAGGTCAGAGACATGATAGAGAGAAGAAAGTGCCTGGCTGAAGGCCAGGTCCCAAGTGGGAGAGGTAGATAAGGAAAAGAATCAAAGATGGAGCTTGGCCAGAGGCCTAGCTCCAGCAAGGACAGGCATCAGAGAGAGCTGAGATCCAAGAGGAAGAGAGGGGCGGAGCTTTCTGTGGCCCAGTATTTAATCTCTTTGATATGCAAATATACACAATACATAGGGATGATTATCATTGGTTAATGACAAGGTATAGGTGTGGTTTCTCTTAGCCAGGTGAGCACAAAGAAACCTGTTTTCCCTCCTAACCTGGGGGAAGCTGGGGTCAAGGGTCAGAGGCTTTCCCAGCCATGCGCAAGACTGAGCATGCTCTCTTCTAAGCCACTCTGTACATACTGTTTCCCTTGCCCATAGCTAGGGGTGGACTGCTACAACCTGAATATAAAGAAGGAAACTATAAGTGAATTAGGTGAACACATAATAGTATACATGTCAGATCTTTGGGAAAGGAAAGACTTTAAAACCAAGCAAAAACTAGAAAAATATCACAAAATATAAAATCAATCATTTTGATTACATAAAATTAAAGTTTTTATGCAAACCAAACTAATGCCTCCAAAATTAGAAGGGAAGCAACAAAATGAGAAACAATCTTCATAACAAAAACCTCTGACAAAGGTCTAATTACTCAAATTTATAAAGAGCTAAACCATTTGTACAAAAAATCAAGCCATTCTCCAATTGAAAAATGGGCAAGGGACATGAATAGGCAGTTTTCAGCCAAAGAAATCAAAACTATTAATAAGCACATGAAAAAGTGCTCTAAATCTCTTATAATCAGAGAGATGCAAATCAAAACAACTCTGGTGTGATACACCCCACACCTAGCAGATTGGCCAACATGATGGCAAAGGGCAAAGGAAAGTAACGAATGCTGGAGGGGATGTGGCAAAGTGGGGACACTAATTCATTGCTGGTGGAGTTGTGAATTGATCCAACCATTCTGGAGGGCAATTTGGAACTATGCCCAAAGGGCGCTAAAAGACTGTCTGCCCTTTGATCCAGCCATAGCACTGCTGGGTTTGTACCCCAAAGAGATAATAAGGAAAAAGACTTGTACAAGAATATTCATAGCTGAGCTCTTTGTGGTGGCAAAAATTGGAAAATGAGGGAATGCCCTTCCATTGGGGAATGGCTGAACAAATTGTGGTATATGTTGGTGATGGAATACTATTGTGCTCAAAGGAATAATAAATTGGAGGAATTCCATGGAGATTGGAACAACCTCCAGTAATTGATGGAGAGTGAGAGGAGCAGAACTAGGAGATCATTGTACACAGAGACTGATACACTGTGGTACAATCGAATGTAATGGACTTCTCCATTAATGGCAATGCAATGTCCCTGAACAATCTGCAGGGATCTATGAGAAAAAACACTATCCTTAAGCAGAGGACGAACTGTGGGAGTAAAAACACTGAGGAAAGGGAACTGCTTGACTACAGGGGTTGAGAGGATATGATTGAGGAGAGACTCTAAATGAGCACTCTAATGCAAATACGAACAACAAGGAAATGGTTTTGGAACAAGGAGACATGTGATACCCAATGGAATCTCAAGTCGGATAGGAGAGGAGTGTCGGGGATGAGGGGTTGGGGAGGTTGGAGGGGGAAGGAAAAGAAATGATCTCTATTTCCAATGAATAATGTATGAAAATGACCCAATAAAATAAAGTTTAAAAACAAAACAAAAAATAAGATGAAATGACAATCTATCACAAAAAAAAAAAGAAGTTAAGGTTGTTGTTGTTTTTAAGAAAAAGAGATGGGGAAGGATTTAGAGATAATGGATAATGAAGTGGCCAGAACCAATAGAACAATTTATAACCTAAATATAACACTGTAAGGAAGAATAACTTTGAAAGACTCAAAAAATATGATTAATTCAATGACTAAAATGACTAACCATGACTACAAAGGACTAATGATGAAACCTGCTACTTGTATAGCACATATAGACAGGGGATCCCCAGGGGAAGATTAAGATATACATTTTTTTTTTCTGAGATGACCAAATGTGTGGATTTTGTTTGCTTATTTTTGCTAGGCTTATTTGTTGCAGGTGTTAGGTTTTTTTGTTTGTTTTTTGATTGAGGAGGAAGTGTTTGGATGGGAGAAGAAAACTACAGATAATGATGCCCTCCAAAAAAAGGGAAGATAAAAGTCATTGTATTACTTTTAAAAAATGCTTAGAGGACAAAATGATTCACAGGAGACATAGATAGGTAAGTTGCATAGTTCTTAAACTGGTGTTTTGAATTTGTTATAGTTCTTTTAAATGCAAACTATTCAATAATAGAGACCTGAAATTTCATGTACAAGCAATATTCTTTTTAAATTTTCTACATATGGAAATACTTATATTAGTCAAGTTCAAGGTAAAAACGAAAAGGATCTTTTACAAAGAAAAGGTAGGGGCAACTAGGTGGCACAGTGGATAGAAAGCCAGGTCTAGTGATGAGAGGTCCTGTGTTCAAATCTGCCCTCACACACTTCCTAGCTATGTGACCCTGGGCAAGTCACTTAATCCTTTTTGCCTAACCCTTGCCATTCTGTCTTAGAGTTGTTACTAAGACAGAAAAGAAGGTTGTTTTTTTTTTTTAAGTAGGTAATGTGTCATCATTCACAATTTTACAGATAAGGAATTCAGGGAGATTTGCATAACATCACTGAGCTTTAGCTATTGAAGTCAACAGTCAGACTTAGGTCTTCTGGCACCAAAGACAGTCTGACTAGAGCTCAGGTCTTTTGAATTTAAGATCAATGGTCTTGTGTTCCATAAGCCTGGAAGTAAGGCAGCCTGGCATAGCATGCTAGTTTCTATCTCTGGAATTAGTAAGATCTGATTTCAAGGTTCTCCTCTGGCATATACTATCTATCTGACCCTTGAGCAAGTCACAACTTCCCAGGGTTCCAACTAATTTTCTAAAACTAGAAGATGTGAAACAGGTGCTGATCTATATTGGTAGAGAACTCCAGAAGTTCCATAAAATCATGGGTTCAGGATGAAAACAAGCAAACAAACAACAACCTTAAGATAAAGTATAGCCTCTTCATTAATACCGATTCAGTTGCTTCCCACCCATCCCGACTTTCTTTCATCTAGATAAAAAGTAGCATTTAGGATTTTAGGACCTAAAGCTGATAAGGAATTCATACATCATCTAATTCAAACCCTTTAGTTTACAGAGAAGGAAACTGAGGCCAAAGGAGGAACAGGCAGAGGGTAGGTAGGTGGCTCAGTGAATTGAGAGCCAAGACTAGAGACAGGATGTCCTGGGTTTAAATTTGGTTTCAGACACTTCCTAGCTGTGTGACCCTGGGCAAGTCACTTAACACCCATTGCCTAGCCCTTACCACTATTCGGTCTTGGAATCAATTCATAGTATTAATTCTAAAATAGAAGGTAAGGTTTAAAAAAAGTTATAATGGCAAAATCATACAGGTAAGTAGGTAGCAGAAAATGAGTAGTCACATCCTTCCAGATGTAGGACTCTTTCCACAAAGCCATCATTTTTCTCAAAGCTGCAGTCCCAATCAGGGCAGCTCTGGGAGTTGAGTTTCCTTCTTGGGAAATATGAAGTAGGGGAGAGGGTATAGGTGAGAATTCCTCAAAAGACAAGTAGGGAAAATGGTCTGGAGCTGTTCAGTCCAGAGATGCATTTCAAAGCCTGGAGGCAAGAAGAAACCTAGAGCAGGAGGAGGCTGAGAAGGGGTTCATTTTGAGGCTCCACCCCTCCTGCCCAAGGCTGGAATGTTCTAGCAGTTATGTAAGAGGGAAGCTCCAGGTTGTTTAGCATTTGCACAGTACTCACCATTTCCCAGTTCCTTCTCCCACCACTCTGTAGACCTTGCCAACATGCCAAAATCTCTTTCTCCCTTATTGATGAAATGCATCTGAGTAGGACAGATCAGCTGATGCTTTAGTTATCCTGGACTGGAGGTGAGAGAGAGAACATCATGTCTTCGTGACCCTGGCAAGGATGAGGTAGTATCTCTGCCAGGTGCCCCCATCCTGGTCCTGGGCACTGGCTTCCCTGGTTATTGGCTCACCCCCAGCTCATATCCTATTTCCTCATCCAACTCTTGTAGACACCTAGCCCTGTTTTGAGGTCAACTTCCTGGGGAGGAGGGAAGGAGATAGCTTAGAATGTCTATTTCACCACTGATGTCTATAGTCCCAACCGACTCTCCTCTGCTATTGAAGGCTGTCCTCTGGAAGGAAGTTCTACTCTCCATGTTTGGTTTCTATTTCTCTTAGATTGCTATGGTTTTTTTCTATATTAGTCACCCATGGGGAAGGCTAATAAAGAAGTGTGATAAGAGTAGGTAACTCCTGGGGCTTCCCCACTCCTGTTTACAAAAATTCCAGAGCAAATGCCCACAGTGAATAGTCACATTTACTTCAGTTGTGAAAAGCCATAGGAATCAGTGGGCACAGACCCGAGCTTCCTGGGCTTCCCAGGGCAGAGAATGTGTCCCCTTCCTCAGAGTTTGGGTTCTTTCAAATGGACTTAATATGAACTGAGAGTTTCTTGAAAGCAGAGACTGTCTCCCCCAACATTATCAGGGATTCCCTAAGGATAAGAACTGTCAATCCCATAAGACCAGAAGTTCTTGAGAATAAGAACTGTGTCTTCCCCTTCCAATGGACCTAATCCCACCAGTGGGACAGATAGATTCTGTTTCTTACTAAGGATTAAACAATGGTCCTCACAGGCATTTTGATTCTCCTTACTACTCTGTGGGACTTTAGGCAAGTCACTTCATCTAGTTGATTTCTTCATCTGAAAACTGCCTATTCATAT
This sequence comes from Monodelphis domestica, assembly GCF_027887165.1. Taxonomy (NCBI): domain Eukaryota; kingdom Metazoa; phylum Chordata; class Mammalia; order Didelphimorphia; family Didelphidae; genus Monodelphis; species Monodelphis domestica. Next base: position 279,072,151 of record NC_077228.1, read on the forward strand.
CCCTTGACCATTTATCAATTGGGAAATGATTTTATTTCTTGTAAATTTGACTTAGTTCTTTGTTTATTTGAGAAATTAGACCTTTGTCAGAGAATTTTGTTATACATTTCCCCCCAGTTTGTTGCTTCTCATTTAATCTTGGTTGCATTGGTTTTGTTTGTACAAACCCTTTTTAGTTTAATATAAACAAAATTACTCATTTTATATCTTATAATATTCTCTATTTCTTTTTTGGTCTTAAATTCTTTCCTTCTCCATAGATCTGACAGCTATATACTATTCCATGTTTACTTAATTTACTTATAGTATCAGTATATTTAAATCATATAGCTATTTTGAACTTATCTTGATATAGGGTGTGAGATATTGATCTAAACCTAATTTTTGCAAACTGGTTTTCCAATTTTCCCAGAAGTTTTTATCACATAGTTTGTTCTTATCCCCAAAGCTGGGATCTTTGGGTTTATCAAACACAAGATTTCTACTTCAGCTAGTTGAGACTCAGCTTCCTTATCTATCAAATGAAGGAGTTGGTCTGGGGGGTATCAGAGGACCCCTCTAGCTCTAGGTCTTTGGCCTTATAACTTGGATGGTATGGACAGTCTTCTCCCAACTTTTCATAATTTGGTTTCTTTTTCTATCTTAGATTTATGACTATATCTTTGAGTTCTTACTCCCTGTCCCTGACCTTTAATCCTTCAGTTCCTTCCTTTCCTCCCTTTCTAAGCCTTTCCCCTTTCTGTTGCTCATATGAATCCTCTAATGATTTATTTACTGGCTCCTTATCTCCTGCCAACCCCCCCCCCCCAACTCCAAGAAGTCTCTCTGTTCCCAGCTCAGCATTCCTCCAAGTCATTCATTGACAGGGAGCAAAGGCCAGGAGTGGGAAGATCAAACAGGGTCAGACAGGTCTGTGAGGCTAAGCAGACCTGGGAGAGGATGGGCAACCTCTTTCTCTTTTGGTCCTTGATGCAAACAGAATCAAAATCAGTTAAGCCTGTGGTTAAAGCTATTCTTTATTCATTGGAACACAGGACCAGAGACAATGGGTTACAATATAGGGAAAAGGAATTCTTGATACTGCAAACCACTGAAACTCTGGGGCAAAAGGATGCCAACACCTCTCCATCTTTTGTGGGTGAATGGCTGGTTGAGTTGTTGCTCTCAGGAGCATTAGAGGCTAGAATCCGTGGCCCAGACAAATGCTTCTCCCTTCCCATTGACCTACACTGTGTTCTTATGGCATGTAATATGGCAGGATGTAATAGGACTGTTGTTCAGTCCTGTGTGACTCTTTTTGATTCTATGGACCATAGCACACAAATACTGTCCATGGAGTTTTCTTGGCAAAGATACTGCAGTGGATTACCATTTTCTTCTCCAGTTCATTTTACAGACGAAGAAACTGAGGCAAATAGGGCTAAATGACTTGCCTAGTCACACAAGAAAATGAGTCTTCCTGACTCCAGGTCCAACAATCTATTCATTGGATCACTTATCTGCCTACTTGCACATCATCTCAGAAATATAGGGGGTATTTTGATACAGAGAGGAAAAATTTGGAATCAAAATACCCAGGTTCTAATCCTGACTTTCCTACTCTTGGACCTTGGGTAACTCCCATTTGTGGAGGCTGGTTCTAGCTCTTGTTTATTTAGTATGTTGCATAGCTCTACATTTTTTCCTTTGATTTCTTTTTTATATTTTTATTGTCTTGTTTTGTTTTTATCTTGATGCTATGATTCTATGTCTATGTCAGCCTTGGCTGACCTTTTCTCAGGGTGATGACTGGGTGGAGATCTTTAGAGAGTTTACAGTGAAGGGGAAAGTTATTTGGGAACCTGATGGTTGTTTCTGGCCTGGTGTCTAGGTGCTAGGATTTCCCTGTTCCCACCTTTCTTCTTTCCCAGGGCTGGGCTAGAGGTCTGAGAAGACCCATTGTCTTCAAGTTTTCTCTGGGAGCTCCCTAGATGATTGAGGCACCATAGGAATCTAGCTATTAAGTTAAGGTTAATTTAAGGTTAATTGGCAGTAGATTCGGAGGGCAGGAGTCTGGGAAGCCAAAGACAAGACCAGTTTCTATCAGACCACCCTGTACCCCTCATGGCCCCCGTGCTTATGGGCACCAGAGGAAACTTTTTGATCCTGATGAAACATTCCTGCCCTCAAGAAGCTTATAATCCAAAATAGAAGATGACAAACACACAGGAGGAACACCTAAAGATATTTTAAAGCTGTGTGAACAAGTGTGACTCAGTTTGATATACTTAATATATAGATAAGTGTAAGGGCAATGTCCTAAATCATTTCTCTCTGCAATACCTCTTTTGTCCAATTACCTGATGTAAAGGCAGTTATAAACTTTCTGAGGGTTGACACCTGACATCTGCCATGCTAGGGAAGAAATGTTCAACTTGGAGGTCTATTGAGGAATGGGAAGTATTTCTAAGAATGATATAAAAACAAAAAACAAAATTAAAAAATTTGAAGATATAGTTACATAAAATCAGAGGAGGTTTGGGCTAGCTGATCTCTAAGGTTCTTTCCCCTTCTAAATCTTTTGAGACTAAAGACAAACATGCATACATATTTGTGTGTGCACAGTGAAAGAAAACAAAGGAGAAGAGATTGAAAGTCAAAAAGATTGAAGAGAATGAGTTAATCATCTAGAAAGAACTGATTTTTTGGGGGGGTTCCAGGGAAAAATAATACAAATTACAGAACAATTGTCTCTGGGGTATCAGATCTCAGGGAAAGGATCTGGGAGTCACTGTGGTTCCAAACAGGCTACCACCAGGTGCTGGACATCATGAGGAAGGAGTTGGAAACAAACCAGAGAACATTGTCCTCTCTTTTAAAGAGCCAGGGTGTGTCTGCTCTGGGAATTCTGTGTACAGGTTCTGTTTTAGAACATCAGGAGAGGCTGAGAGGAAGTACAGAGATCGGCAACTCTGTTGAAGCTAAACAACCACTTGGTTGCTGATTCCCAGGGTCTAGTACAGTGCTTCCCACACAGAAGCCATTCAACAAACATTTGTTTAATTTGGATGAGCTCCCTGGATCCATATTCTCCCTTTCTCAAACGTGATGTTCTAGGGATGAACTGAGAAGGGAAAGGACAGGGCTCCATCCTTCCAGAAATCAGAAAAAAAGTGAACCCCAACACTTGCCCCCTCCCCCAATCTCATGGGACCCATGAGAAGTTCTCTCCACCTTCCTGTTTCCTTGCTCATCTCCACCCCCCACCACCACTCTTCAGGATGTCCGTCTCCTTTCAGTCCTATAAATGCCAAAGATGCTTCCTTTCAGGGACTCCATACTCGTCACTCTTACATGGAGTCTTGAAGAGGCCGGACATGGTTGGGGTTGGGGGGGTGACCTTTAGTGGGGGAGTTAAAAATTCCCAAGGCAGGTGGAGTCTCCTATTTGTGATATTGGAGAAAATAGTTGGACTGGAGAAGGGATCCATGAAGAGGATTCTATCTTTGCTTCTAACCTTTCCCTTTACTAGCCTCAATTTCTTATTTCTTTCTCCTTCCCTCTTAATATCTTTTCCCTCTGCCTCCTCTCTCACTAAAGTTAAAAAATATTTTTATTATGAATTAGAAACCGTCAGCTAACATGATGGAGTATAGAACGGGAAGACCAGAATTCATATCCTTTCCCAAACACTAGACTTTTGATCTTGGGCTCAAGCCACTTAGCCTTTCTAAATTTCAGTTTCCTCACCTGTAAAATAAGGTTAATAATAGATTATAATAAAATGGAGATAATACCTACTTCACAAGACTGTCAGGAGGATCAAATGAATTGACATGTAAAGCTTTTTGTAAACCTCAATGCACTATGTCATTCACACGTATCTGATTCTGTGACTGTGGACCACAGCCTGCCAATATCACCCATGATGCTTTCTTGGCAAAAATACTGTAGTGTTTTGCTAGTTCCTTCTTCAGTAGATTAAAGAAAAAAGAGGTTAAATATCCAGGATCACATAGTATCTGAGGTTTGATTTGAACTCAGGTTTTCCTGACTCCTGGTCTAGGGCTCTATCCATTGGGCAACCTAGCTACCTTCAAAAGCACTATATTAGTGCTAGCTATTATTATTACTTCTTACAAAGAAGGTAAAAAATGAAGACTGTATTTGAAACTGTGAATTGATTATAAACAGATTTATACCTGTAACACTAATATTAATATAATGTAATAATACACATATAAATAGATACACTATATATGAAGTTTAACAAGGCAGCATCCACATTTTCCCACTTATCTGTATCCCCTTCTGAACTTCTGTTTTCTGTATATTTTTGAAATATCTCAACACTTCTTTCTTTTTTCTTTTTTTTGCACCACTATTACTATTTTCTCCCACTCTCACCATGTCCTCTTCCCCACCCCCACCCCTGACCCCTATCCCCAAAATCTCTCCTTGGAAGTCAAAGAAAACAAATTTATGCTGCAATGGTCATATCTGAAAAGATGTCTCATCCTGTAGCTTCAATTCAACATCTCTTCACCAAGAGGAGGGAAGCATCCTTCATCAGCAGTCTTTTGGAATGATGCTTGATCTTCTCTTCAATCAGAGTTCTTAAGTTTTTTCAAAGCTGTTTTTCTTGACAGTGCTACAGTATAGATTGTTCTCTGGTTTCTGCTCACTTTATACAAGTCTTCCCAGTTTTCTCTGAATACAGTTTACTGGTGACTTCAGACATGGGGGTGACCTTTCATCTTAAAATACCACCACAGTAATTTGGAATTTCAAGAGCTCCGAATGGAGCTCATTGGTCCATCCTGTAAATTCAGGGTCATTCTCAATGAATCAGAGCCTTCTGATTGCATAGTGGGAGTTTTGTGCTCCACCCACATTACTATGTAATTATTTAACTAACAAGATCTTTCTCAGACCAAGGGAAAACAAAGGAAGATAAAACAGTACTAGTTGTTCCCAACACCTTAGAAATCAGAGTAATCTAAACTGATAGACTGGTCATCTCAAAGTTCAGAAAATCGAGTCCTTTTCCTTCCCCCCCTCTCTCTGTCTCCCTTTGTTTCAGTCTCTCTTTGTCTGTCTTTCTGTCTGCCCTTCTCTCCCTCCCTCCCTCCCTCTCTTTGTCTCTTGTCTGTTTGTCTCTCTCACAGTCAACACGCCCTTCTGTTCCCCACTCGCTTCTCCTTTTCTCTTCCCTTTTCCTTTTCTTTCTCTTCCTCAGGATTCTATAGTTGAGATTAATTTGGATTGACCCAATCTTTCTATGGTGAGGGTTGGATGTTTAGTGGTCTCTAGGGATTTGCCAGTAAAGATAAGTCTGGAAAATGAGATGCTCTCTAAAGAGAAACTGTAAAAGAAGGGTTTTTGAATGATCTCTCTGCCTCCCATTCCCACATGTATTTCTTTCCACCTTCTGTCTCCTACTGTACTCCCCACTAAGCCAAACATCCACCTGTGCACAAAAACAAAACAAAACAAAACAAACAAAAAAAACCCCTCTTAACTTCTGTCTTTAAATCTATATTGACTCTAAGGCAGAAGAACAATAAAGGCCAGGCAATCTGGGTTAAGAGACTTGCCCAGGGTCACACAGCAAGGAAGTTTCTGAGGACAGATTTGAATTCAGGATCTCCCATCTCTAGAGCTGGCTCTCTATCCATGAGCCACCTAGATTCCCCTTATTAATTTCGTATTAAATTTCTTTGCTTCTTTACCCAGTCTTGGGCCCTTGGTTTGCTGTTTTGATGGCATTTTTCATCCTGTGACCTCTTCCTAGTTGCTTGTCATGTCAGTCCTCAGTTTCCAGGCTCCTCTTCTCTGAGGAAATATTATTGGAAAAAATCTTTCAACTATTCTGATTGACTACAGACCTTGCCCAAGGTCTTCGTTTGGGGAGGGGTTCAGGTCGGCCATTCTTTTTTCCCATTCCAGATGAGTTTCTGACTCTAGACTTACTATGATGTTTCAGCTGCCTTCTTACTCCAGAACTTCCTTCTCACTCAGTAATATCCCTTGACTTTGGCCCCTTTCTCCCAATGATGAGATCCTTTCAGGGTCTGAATTTTGAGAATGGGCCCAGACCATCTATCCTTCATTCCCCCTTCCCTCCTCTCCCCTTCCCTCCCCTCCCTTCTCTCCTCTCCTCTCTCTGTCCTCCTGTCCCCCACCTTAAAAACCCTTACTTTCTAGGACAGTTAGGTGGTTCAATGGCTAGAGAGCCAGGCTTGGAGGCTCTGGGTTCAAATTTGATCTGAAATGCTTTCTAGCTGTGTGTCCTGGGCAAGTCTCTTAACTTCCATTGTCTAGTTCCAGGGCAGAAGAGTGGTAAAGATTTCATCCTTTTTTATAGCCCCAATTTCACCTCACCTCCTTCAGCAAATGTTTTGCCTCCTACTAAATTAAGAAGCTTAAGGTCATAGGGGGAGACTTCCTCTACTTTTTCCTTTTCTTTCTCAAACTCATATTTGTTTCACCTATCTGCTCCAAATAATTATAGCAATAGTTCATGGTTATATTATTCAACAAACATATATTTACTGATTACTATGTGCCAGACAGGGCAGCTAGGTACCAGAGTGTCAAACCTGGAGTCAGGAAGATGAGTTTCCCTGAGTTCAAATCCAGCCTCAAACACTTATTAGCTGGATGACCCCGGCCAAGTCACTTCACCCTTTTTGTTTCTGTTTTCTCCTCTGTAAAAGGATTGGGAGAAGGAATTGGCAAATCGCTTCAGGATCTTTGCCAAGAAGATCCTAAATGAGACCACAAAGAGCCTGAAATGATTGATCAACAATGTCCTTTAGATGTTAGACCTTTAATTATTCTTGTTCTTTGCTCTTCCATACCATTCTTCTCATCCTTGTGCCTTTGTACTTTGTACTTTGTATCTGACTCCTTGACAAAGGAATTCTGGTCTTGCTAATACAATCAGTCCCTGTTTCCCAACTCTTCTAACTCCATCCACTGACTGTACTCACTGCTAACACACTCCTTTTCAACACCTAAACAAAAATGCACACCCTTTATTTGTTGTGTGAGAATGAATAAACTACTCCATCACTCTGAGCCTTAGGGAGACAGGTGAGAATTAGATGGATATTGCGATCTGCCTGGATGACAGAAGAATTCACCTGGAGGAGGGTGGAAGAGCATCTTCTTTAAAAACAACAACATAATAAACCCTTACTTTCCATCTTAGAATCAATCCTGTGTATTGGTACCAAGGCAGAAGAGTGGTAAGGGCTATGCAATGGGGGTCAAATGACTTGCCCAGGGTCACACAGCTGGGAAATGTCTGAGATCATATTTGAATACAGAACCTCCTATCTCTGGACCTGGCTCTCAATTCACTGAGCCACCCAGCTGCCCCCAGGCATCTTTTAGGAGAAAGATAAATTCAATTATATTTCTAAACCTGAAATCTCTGGAGAGTATCTCTCTATCTTTCAATGGATAGCTGTGAAATGGGCATTTTTGCTCCTTTCTCAGTCCTCATCTATTTAGAAGCCTTTTGGCAAAGCAGGCAGATGGAAGGGAGGGGTGATACCAAAAGGATTCTCCAATGCTGTTCTTCCAGAGGCCTCAGTCTGATGTCCCCAACTTCCATACCCAAGATTTAGCATGGACCATCCAGTCCAAGCTTTCATTTTGTTGCTTTTGTTCAGTAGGTTCAGTCATATCTGACTCATCAAAGTCAACCCCATTTGAGTTTTTCTTGGCAAAGATAATGGAGTGGTTTGTTATTTACTTCTATACTTCATTTTACAGATGAAGAAACTGAGGCCAACAGGGTTAAGTGACTTGCCTTGGTACATAGGTAGTAAATATCTGATAATGGATTTGAACTCATGAAGATGAGTCTTTCTGACTCCAGGCTTGGCACTCTGTCCACTGCACCATCAAGCTGCTCCAGATCTCTTTGGTTCATACTAGTTTTCAAAGACTTTGTTGCTTGAGCAAGGTTTTGTATCTCCTGTGCCAAGCCTTTAATTCTCTTTCCAATTCTTTCTTCCATAGCTCTCATTTTTTTTCTTTTCTAGTAACCTCATTTCATTTACAAAACTATTTTAAAATGTTAAAAATATCTCCCAGAAATTCTTGTTGAATTTTTGCTCAAGCTCTGTTTTCTTTGAGGTTTTGCTTGTAGGGGCTTTGGAGCCATTTGCTTCTTCTAGTTTTGTCTCTTGAGCATCCTATAATAGACTTCATTTATTTTTAATTATAGAATTCTTTTTTTTCATACCTCCAGAGTGATTATTGACTTTAGAATTGATGTTAGGGTCAGTCTCTGTGCATTCTAGAGAGAAGATCTTGTCTGGTTCTACTGCTGTTTTTTAGGGGTATTGAGTGTTGTGCTTTTTCAGGATCTCAGGCTCAGGACCTGCAAACTGTCTGTGCTCCTGAAGTGGTCTGATCCAGATCAAAGTCTAATCACTTTAGCCCCCCAATCCTGAACTCTGTAATTTCCACATTTGGATTTGCGCCTAAGCAAATGACATCTCCTTTGGAGTTTCAGCAGATTACTGCTAGATTCAGCCACTATCAACTAGCTCTGTTGGTTCACAATGAAAGAATTCTAGGCTTACCTTTAGGTCTAGTATTCCTGCCCTGCTTATTCCTTTGTAGGCTGCAAACTGGGCTAAAAGTTGGAACTGAGACTCCTCTCTACACTGCTGACATGGGAACTGAGCCACACAGTTGCTGTTTCTGGAAGGTAATGAAGTGGCTTGAACTGCATTTTGCTTCTGAATTTGTTCCTAGCTCAATATCTAGTTTAGGACCTTCAACAATTCCTTACCCTGGAATGCTACACCTGGGCTCAAGTCCCCTCCTTAAGCCATCCTAGATCTGTGATCTGGAACTAGGTAAAAAGGCACTTACTAGCTGTGCGACCTTAGACAAATCACAATTTTCTTTGCCTCAGTTACTTCATCTGTAACATGGCAAAGCACTCCGGTATCCTTGGCAAGAAAACCCCAGATGGAGTCACGAAGAGTTGGACATGACTAAAAATGACTAAGCAACAAGAACATCTACTATTTTCAAGGTCCAGAAAGTGATTGGGATACAAGGATAAGAAATTCATGAATCAATCGACATTCATTTATTAAATGTCTACTATGTCCTGGACTCTGGGAATACAATTATAAAAAATGATATTCTAATGTGGGAGACAACACACATATATATAAATATATGGGTATGTGTATATAAATAATGTTATCATATCTATGTATATATTTGTATGTATATGTATATATATATATATATCTATTTGGGTGGTACATTGGATAATGTATGTGTACATAAATATTATATATATGAAAACAGGATAAATAAAAAGATGGAGGATGAACATTAGCAGTTGGGGGGAATCACAAGGACTTTCATGTAAAGAGATGGCCAGAACTGCATCTCAGAGGATGAAAGGAGTTCTCTGAGGTGGAGGTAAGAAAAGAGTATGTTCCAGGAATGAGGGCCAGCCAATACAAGGGCATGGAGAAGGGAAATGGAGGGTCATATGAAAAGAAAATTGAGGTCATTTTGGTTGGACTGCAGAGCTTGGGAAGGGGTATAATGCATCCTAAGGCTGCAAAGATAGCTTGACTCATAGTTATAAAGGGCTTTAAAAGCCAAAATGAAAGGAATTTTTATTTTATCTAAAGGCAAGAAGGGTGGTTCAAGATAAGAGGTTTGGACCTTGAATCATGAAGACTCAACTTCCTGAGTTCAAATCTAGTCTCAGATATGACCCTGAGCAAGTCATTTTACCTTTTGGCCTCAGTTTCTCATCTATAAAATGATCTGGAAAAAGAAATGGCAAACCACTCCAGTATCTTTGCTAAGAGAACCCCAAGTGAGGTATCAAAGTGTTGGATATGACTGAGCAACAACAACGGCAATAAGGAATCACTGGAGTTTATTGAGTACCAGGGTGACATAATCAGATTTGTCCTCATGAAAAATTCCTTTGGATCCCAGCTTTTGGGACAAGAACTCACTATTTGATAAAAACTGCTGGGAAAATTGGAAAACAGTATGGAAAAAATTAGGTTTAGATCAACAGCTTACATCCTATGCTAAGATAAATTCAAAATAGGTAAATGACTTAAATATAAAGAATGAAATCATAAATAAATTAGGTAAACATAAAATAGTATACCTGTCAGATCTGTGGGAAAAGAAGGATCAATGCAACCAAAATTAGAAGGAAAGCAACAAACTGGAAGAACATTTTTATAACAAAACTCTCTGACAAAGTTTTAATTTCCTGAATATATAGGGAACTAGGTCAAATTTACAAAAAAATCAAGCCATTCCCCAATTGATAAATGGGCAAGGGACATGAATAGACAGTTTTCATACAATGAAATAAGAAATATCAATAAGCACATGAAAAAGTGTTCTAAATCCCTCCTGATTAGAGAAATGCAAATTACAACTCTGAAGTATATCACCTCATACCTAGCAGATTGGCCAATAAGGGCAGCAAAGGAAAGTGATAAATGTTGGAGGGGATGTGGCAAAATTGGGACACTAATGCATTGCTGGTGGAGTTGTGAATTGGTTCAATCATTCTGGAGGGCAATTTGGAACTATGCCGAAAAGGTGCTAAAAGACTGTCTGCCCTTTGATTCAGCTGGGTTTGTACCCCAAAGAGATAATAAAGAAAAAGACTTGTACAAGAATATTCATAGCTGCGCTCTTTGTGGTGGCCAAAAATTGGAAAACAAGGGGATGCCCATCAATTGGGGAATGGCTGAACAAACTGTGGTATATGTTGGTGATGGAATACTATTGTGCTGAAAGGAATAAAGAACTGGAGGAATCCCATGTGAATTGGAATGACCTCTAGAATCAATGCAGAGTGAAAGGAGCAGAACCAGGAGAACGTTGTACATAGAGACTGATACACTGTGGTACAATCGAATGTAATGGACTTCTCTACTAGTAGCAATGCAATGATCCAGGACAGTTCTGAGGGACTTATGAAAAACAATGCTATCCACATCCAGAGGAAGAATTGTGGGAGTAGAAACACAGAAGAAAACCAACAGTTCTTTCTCTGGAGGTGGATAGCATTCCCCATCACAAGTCTTTCAGAATTGTCCCAGATCAATGCATTGTTGAGAGTAGCCAAGTTTTCACAGATAATCATTATCCAGTATTGCTATTATCGTGTGTTCTCCCAGTTCTGATTATTTTGCTGTGCATTAGTTCCTACAGATCTTTCCAGCTTTTTTAAAATCATTTTGCTTATTGTTTCTCATAGCACAATAGTATTCCATAACCACATGTACCACATGTACAATTTTTTCAGCCAGTCTCTCAATTTTCAATTCTTTGCCACTTCAAAAAGAGCGCTATACGTATTTTTTGTACAAGTATGTCCTTTCCCCTTTTTTATTATATCTTAGAAATTCAGACCTAATAGTGGTATTACCAAGTCAAAGGGTGTGCTCAGTTTTATACCCCTTTGAGCATAGTTCCAAGTTGATCTCCAGAATGGTTAGATCAGTTCACAACTCCACCAGCAATGCATCAGTGTCTCAATTTTGCCACTGTAACATTTATCATGTTCCTTTACTGCCATATTGACCAGTTTGATAGGTGTGAGGTAGTACCTCAGCATTGTTTTAATTTCCATTTCTCTAATCAAGAGTGATTTAGAACATTTTTTCATATGATCAGTGATAACTTTGATTTCTTCACCTCAAAATTGCTTGTTTATATCCTTTGACCTTAATACATAATATTTTTTAAAAAGAAAAGAAAAATCAGCAAAACTGATCAAGATGATTTTTAAAAGTGTCAAAAATATATGCAAAGTATTATACTCATGGACTTTCCACTTGGCAAAGGAGTCATGCTTTTTCCCTGTAATTTTGCAAAATTCACTTTTGACTGGCTTGTGGTTTTTCTTTTCATTTATTGTAATAATTATGTATATTGTTTTCTTGGTTCTTTCTTCACTGGCATCAGTTTATGTAAAATTTTCCATGATTCTTTGTATTTACCATTGTTTTTGCAGCACAAGAACATTCCATTGTATTCATGTACTACAATTTATTCAGCCATTCCCCAGTCAATGGATTTGTTTTCAATTCTTTGTTGTAACAAATGGGTATTGTTTTCACATAGCACTTTATCATCTCTCCTGTGCACTTTGTATTATTTTGTATTTTACTTATCTGTGTAAGTGACCTATTCATTTAGTAAGACTATAGGCTTCATGATGATTGTTCAGTTGTATCTGACTCTTGGTGACCCTCTAGATAAGGTCCATGGAATTTTCTTGGCAAAGATACTGGAGTGCTTTGCCATTTTCTTCTCCAGCGTATTCCCATTTTGCAGATGAGGAATTGATATAAATAGGAGTTGTGACTTGCTCAGAGTTATACAACTGCTAAGTGTGTGAGGCTGAATTTGAACTGAGATCTTCCTGACTCCAGTGCTTTATCCACTGCACCAACTAGCTGTTCCTCAGGATGATAGGGACTGTCTTTTGTTTAAACTCTGTGCCTCACCTAGCACCTACTTCACAGTAGGAAATTAATAAATGATTTTTTAAATTGAACACCTAGCAATGGGGAGCTTGCTATTTCACAAAGCAATCTATTTCATTTTGGGATTGTTGAAATTGTTAAATGGTTCTATAGGATGGGTTGGAATCTTCTCTTTTCAAGTGGACTCTAAGCTCCTTGAAGTCGAGAACTGCTTTCATCCCCATAGTGCCTAATACAATGTGGGGTAAAATTGAATTGAATTGACCAGGTCTGTCTGGATCCCTCAGTTCTCTCCTAGGCTATCTCTTCTGCAATAGCCACTCTTTTCTTTTCTCTCCATCTTGACCCTTTGGTGAACTAATTCAACTGCACATTTTCTTCCTCTCTTGAATCTCTAACCCCTTTATTATGTTTTTCACTGTTACTTGCCAAGCTTCATTCTTGAATCACTTGCACAATTTGTTTCCTTTGTTTCTACATCCATGTTGTTGAACAAAAGTGGAGAAAATCATACAACTGTTCTGACGCTACAAATTTATGTTATACAATCTCAATTGGGCCCTCATTGATGGTAGGCTTTCCTACTGTATCTATCTTATAAACTCACTACCCCACTCTCCACAGTGGCTCTTCTAAACCTTTTTGTATCTCCTCAAACCTCCTATGGCTCTTCCTCTCTTCTACCCACTCACCTGAGAATTTTGCCTTATATTTCACAGAAAAATTTGAGGTCATTCACCTTGAGATTCCTTCCCTCTTCCACATCTCATATCCCTTTATACTATGCTTCTGATGTTATCTCTTCTTCCACTCCTATCTCACATGATGAGGTGTGTTCTTACTCCTTTCCAAGACTAACCCTTCTACCTGTTCAGGTGATCCCAGTCTATCCTATCTCCTCTAATAGCTTGCTCCTTCTTTCATCCCCACTCTTATCACTTATTTTCTATCTCTTCCTGTCTACTGATTCATTTCCTACCACCTACAAGCATGCTTAGATTTCCTCCATCCTCAAAAACTCCTCATTTGATTCTTTCATTCCCCTATAACTGTTTTCCTATGTCTTTTTTTTGAAGAATTACAATTTATTTTACTTTTATACATAACAATATAACATGATATGTAAGAATAATATAATACATGTAATTTGTTATAAATATACAATAAGTTATAATAAATATACTTATCCAAGAGAAATAAATGCTCACATCAGCTATATTCAAAAATCTGTCTTATTCTCCCCACCCACCCCATCTGCTCCACCCTCCCCAAGAAGGCAGGTAATATGACATATAATATATTTCCCCATTTGTTATGTTGTAAAACAAGACACATATTGCTTAAATTAGAGAAAAATTCATCCAGGAAATAAAGTGAAGAATGTTAGGTTTTGTCTGCATTCAGATTTTGTATGTTCCTTCTATTACAGTGAATATCTTTTTTTCATCATGAGTTCCGTGGAGATGTCTCAGATCCTTGCCTTGTTGTTAATAGTTGTCATTCACAGTTAATCATCATACATTATTGCTGTTACTGTGTGCTGTGTTCTCCTGGTTCTGCTCACTTCACTTTCTATCACTTCATATAAGTTTTTCCCAGTTTTTGGGGGGATTGTCTTGTTTGTCACTTCTTTTTTTTTTTTTTAAATAAACCCTTACCTTCCGTCTTGGAGTCAATACTGTATATTGGCTCCAAGGCAGAAGAGTAGTAAGGGCTAGGCAATGGGGGTCAAGTGACTTGCCCAGGGTCACACAGCTGGGAAGTGTCTGAGGCCAGATTTGAACCTAGGACCTCCCATCTCTAGGTCTGGCTCTCAATCTACTGAGCTACCCAGCTGCCCCCTGTTTGTCACTTCTTATGGCACAACAGTATTCCATTACAATCATATATCACTAGTTGTTAGTTATTCCCCATTTGATGGACATTCCTTCAGTTTCTAGTTCTTTGCCACCACAAAAAGAGCTACTATAAATATTTTAGAACATATAGTTTCTTTTCCTTTTTCATTGATCACCTTAGGAAATAAACCTAATAGTGGTATTATTGGGTCAAAAGGTATACACAATTTTCTTTAAAAAACACAAAACAACCAAAAACCTTACTTTTTGTTTTAGTAACAGCTCTAAGACAGAAGGGCAATTGGGTTAGTGATGAAATACTATTGTGCTATAAGAAAAGGTGAGCAAGATGGTTTCAGAAAAACTTGGGAAGACTTGTATGAACTGAAGCAAAGTGAAGTGAACAGAGCTAGGAGAACATTGTACATAGTAACAGCTATATAGTACGATGATCAACTGGGAAATGATGTAGCTATTCTTAGCAATACAATGATCTAAGGCAACCTTAAAGGAGTTATGAAAAATGCTATCCACCACCAGAGAAAGAACCGATGGAGTCTGAATGCATATTGAAGCATAGTTTTTAAACCTTTCATTATTATTCTAGGTTTTTTTTGGTGATCTGCATTTTTTTTCAACATGGCTAATATGGAAATTTTTTGCATGACTATACATATATAATCTTTACTTAATTGCTTGCCTTCTGAAGGGGGTGAGTAGGAAAGAGAAGGGGGAGAGAATTTGGAACTTAAAAAAAAGCAAATGCTAAAAAATGTTGTTTGCAAATAATTGAAAAAAAAATTAAAAACAATCCTAGATAGCTTCTTTCTATAATTCTTGCTGTGAGTTTTAAGAAAGATTTAAGTAGCCCTCTTTTGTGCAGTTGGGGGGAGGCATCCTTCCCCTTCATTTAAAAACTGGGAGAAACATTGTTTTTGCTATGAATTATCTGAGTTAGGAATCAGGAATCTGATTCCTATCTGGCATCCTTACTGTGATAATCTACCATTAAATACTTCAAAAGGGAATTTTATTGTAACATATGCAAGCTAAACAAATCTACACAGTGGTTTATTTGCACAAATATTTCTCTTTCAGCACCTTGAGTCCATCCTCTCTGATAGGAGGTCATTGGTGGTCTGGAGGCTGGGTTGGCCACTGCTTTGATTGGAGTTTTTTAGTCTTTCAAAGTTACCATAATGTCTTTGTATAAATTTTTGTCAGCTCTGCTCTTTTTATTTTGTATTAGTTCATGGGACCCAGGATTCTCTACAATAATTTTTTTCTTGTTTCTTACTGCACAGAAATATTCCATCATGTTCATAAACCACAATTTGTCTAACCATTCCCCAACTGATCAGCTGCCTCTTCATTCTTTCCTTCACCCCCATCTCCATGCTTTCAACCTCCCATTCAGGCTTTTGTTTTGCTTGTGTCTACCTACAGGAAACCTTCCCAAAATTGTTAATGTTCTCTCCCTACTCAAGTTATCTTGACTGTTTATCTGTTTACACATTATTTCCTCTCAGATTAAATGTAAACTTCTTGACTATTTTTAATTTTGTCTTTGTGTCCCCAGCTGGCATTGCTCTTATTGTATAGTAGGTCACCAGTATTTTATCAGGAGGAAGCTGGTGGCAAAGTAGAAAGATAGAGCATTGGACTTGGAGTCAGGAAAACCTGAGTCCAAATGTGATCTCTGACATTTGCTAGCTGTGTGACCCTGGGCAAGTCACTTAATTTCTGTTTGCTTCAGTTTCCTCAACTGTAAAATAAAGATACAGAATAGCTCTTACTTCACAGGGTTGTTAGGAGGATCAAATGAAATGATATATATATATTTAAAAGCACTTAGTACAGCACCTGGCCCATAGTAGGTAACAAATGTTTATTCCTTTCCCTGATAAATTCTTGTTGAATGGATTGGAAACTAGATGAGCTATAGGGGTAAAATCCTCTCCCTCACATCTTGCCATTGTCAGGATCTCCAACTCTTTCCCCTCCCACAATTAAAGGAATATTTCCCACTACCTGACCCAGCTACAAAGACCTTAGTTATAACTCCACTGAAAAGTTAGAACTTGGGACTGGGGTTGAAGAAGGGGGGGAGGCAGGAAAGGAAGTGGAATGATTCAAGTGTTCAGACTTTAATTCTTAGGTGCCCAGTAAGCTAAGCCAAGTATTGGGATGGGGATAATAATAATAATAATTAATAATAATAATAATAACACTGATGATGGTAACCAACAATATGGTTTATATTTTTAGTTTCATAGACATTATCTCTTTGATGGTCATACCAACCCTATAATAGAAGGTACTATTATTATTTCCATCTTTCAGATGAAAAAACTAAGACTTAGAAAAAATTGCCCATGGTCATGTATATATAGCTAGTAAATGTCCAAGGCAGGATTCAAACACAGATCTTCTTGAAATGAAAGGATATACTAGAATTTGGATTTTGCTTTGAGTTGAGGTATTCCTATTTTAGGTAGGTGCTGTATACCCAATGAAATGGGTTGTGATCCCTGTTGACTGGAAAAAACACAGAACTATTTAATAGTCAAAATCACTCTTTAATCAAGGGCAAAAGGGGTTCAGTGCTAGTAGGCCTCGACAACAGAGTCCGAGGATTGAACTCTGGTCACTGACCCCTGGGAGTGCCACCACGCTAGATGGACTCCAAGGAACAAAAGAATTTGGGTAACCTGTATGCCGGTTGGAGAATCCAGGGGCAGGGAAAGATGATTGATGTTACTATAGCTACAAAGAAAATGGGCGTGTTCAAACTACATTGACAGGACACTATCAAGCTTGGGATCAGTTTGAAGAATTTTGCTGGGCAACCGAGCTTGCTGAGGATCACCCACAATGCGTCCTTGTTCACTGTGTCGAACACCTTTGTCAGGTCTGTGAAGACAACGTAGAGACTCCGGCTCTGCTCAAGGCATTTTTCTTGCATTTGCCTCACTGTGACGACCATGTCGATGGTGCTACGATCTGGTAGGAAGCCACATTGTGATTCAGGCAGGTTCTGCTCTGAAACAGATGACAGTAGTCTGTTGAGTATAACACGGGCAAGGATCTTTCCAGCAATGGAGAGTAGTGAGATGCCTCTGTAGTTGTCACAGGCTGCTCGTGAGCCTTTGTTCTTGTATAGGGCTACGATGGAGGCATCTCTGAGTTCTGGGGGCATGTCTTCCTCTTCCCATATGCTGGTCAGCACTATGTGGAATGCCTGGAGCTCCTTTCCCTTTAAGGCCTTGTACACCTCGGTTGGGATTCCGTCTTTACGGGGTGCCTTGCCTGTACTCATTTGTTTAATGGCTTTTTGGACTTCCTCCATTGAAGGAGGGACGTCAAGTTGTTCAATGGTGCAGTTTTGGGGGATCTGGTCAAGGGCGCTTTGGTCGACTGAAGAGGGTCGGTTGAGAAGCTGACTGAAGTGTTCTTTCCACCTGTTGCTGATGCCTTATTTATCTTTTATGAGAGTGTCACCATCAGAGCATAGAAAGGGAGTGGTGGTGGGTTTTGATGGCCCATAGACAGTCTTGAGGGCACTGAAAAATTGTTTGTAGTTTTTTGTATCAGCAAAGCACTGGATTTCTTCTGACTTTTTTTTCCCACCATCGGTCTTGCATCTTCCTGATCTCACACTGTGCCGTGGCTTGGAGAGACTTGAATCTGTCCTTTTTAGGAGCAGACTTTGGGTTATTTTGCCACTCCATAAAGGCTTTGTTCTTTTTGCTCAATAGGTCTTCAATAGCAGTGTTGTTCTTGTTGAACCAGTCCTGGTGGTTGCGTTGTTTGGGGCCTAGGACTGCCTTTGATGTTTCCTTCACTGCATCTCTGAACTGGTTCCATTTCTAGATTGAGCTTTCAGTGAGTGGTCCCTTGACAGACAGCTTGTCTTCTAGGCAGGACTGGAATGTTTGCAAATAAGATGGATCTCTAAGACGACTCACTTTGTAAAATGCACGAATTGTCTGGGCGCATTTTGGATGGCGCGGCACAATGCACATTTGAAGAGTCACTCTAACCAATAGGTTGTCTGTCCAGCATTCAGCTCCTCTCATGGCTCTGGTGATCTGTACGTCCTGGATGTCTCGCCGGCATACAATGATGTAGTCAATGAGATGCCACTGTTTTGATCGTGGGTGCATCCATTTTGTTTTATATTTGTTTGCCATTCTGAACACAGTGTTCATGATGGTGAGTTCGAACTCTGAGCATTTGCTGAGTAGTAGTAGGCCATTGTTGTTCATTTTGCCACGCCATGTCGACATGACGGGGGAAGTCCTATCTGGTGGAGAGACTTCCGATCGCTTCAGCATCTCCAATGGCGTGAAACAAGGCTGTGTCCTCGCTCTGGTACTATTCAACCTATACTTCACCCAAGTATTATGGCATGCTGTGATGGATCTAGACCTGAGCATCCACATGAAATACCGACTGGATGGCTCACTATTCGACCTTTGCCTCCTGATTGCAAAAACAAAGACAATAGAGAGCCTCATCCTGGAAGCTCTCTTTGCAGATGACTGTGCTCTCATGGTCCACCAAGAAAATCATCTCCAAATCATTGTGGACAGGTTCTCTACAGCAACAGAACTGTTTGGCCTGAATATCAACCTCAGCAAAACAGAGGTGCTGTTCCAACCTGCACCAGGGAGGCCAACGAAGCAGCTTTCTTTTTTTTTTTCACTTTAAACATTATTTTATTTGGTCATTTCCAAACATTATTCATTGGAAACAAAGATCATTTTCTTTTCCTCCCCCCAACCCCTTCCCACTACCTCTCCCATAGCCAATGCACGATTCCACTGGGTATCACATGTGTTCTTGGTTCGAAACCATTTCCATGTTGTTGGTATTTGCATTAGAGGGTTCATTTAGAGTCTCTCCTCAGGGGTTCACATTCCAATAGAATTCCCACTATCAATAGGAAATTTTTCAAGTATGAAATTTCCCAATGGTGAAATTTCCAACATTTATAAGTCTAAGAAATTTTAAGGTTTATATATCCCCTTCCCCACTGTAGTCAAGCAGTTGCTTTTCCTCGGTGTTTTTACTCCCATAGTTTATCCTCTGCTTGTGGATAGTGTTTTTTAGATCCCTGCAGATTGTTCAGGGACATTGCATTGACACTAATGGAGAAGTCCATTACCTTCGATTGTACCACAGTGTATCAGTCTCTGTGTAAAATGTTTTCCTGGTTCTGCTCCTTTCGCTCTGCATCACTTCTTGGAGGTGGTTCCAGTCTCCATGGAATTCCTCTACTTTATTATTCCTTTTAGCACAATAGTATTCCATCACAAACATATACCACAATTTGTTCAGCCATTCCCCAATTGAAGGACATTCCCTCATTTTCCAATTTTTGGCCACCACAAAGAGCGCAGCTATGAATATTCTTGAACAATTCTTTTTACTTATTGTCTCTTTGGGGTACAAACCCAGCAGTGCTACAGCTGGATCAAAGGGCAGACAGTCTTTTATCACCCTTTGGGCATAGTTCCAAATTGCTCTCCAGAATGGTTAGATCAATTCACAACTCCACCAGCAATGAATTAATGTTCCTACTTTGCCACATCCCCTCCAGCATTCATTACTTTCCTTTGCTGTCATGTTAGCCAATCTGCTAGGTGTAAGGTGATACCTCAGGGTTGTTTTGATTTGCATCTCTCTGATTATAAGAGATGTAGAACACTTTTTCATGTGCTTATTAATAGTTTTGATTTCTTTGGCTGAGAACTGCCTGTTCATGTCCCTTGCCCATTTATCAATTGGAGAATGGCTTGATTTTTTGTACAATTGATGTAGCTCTTTGTAAATTTGAGTAATTAAACCTTTGTCAGAGGTTTTTATGACGATTGTTTCCCAATTTGTTGCTTCCCTTCTGATTTTAGTTACATTGGTTTTGTTTGTACAAAAACTTTTAAAGTTGATGTATTCCAGATTATTTATATTGCATTTTGTGACTCTTTCTAAGTCTTGCTTCGTTTTAAAGCCTCTCCCTTCCCAAAGGTCTGACATGTATACTATTCTGTGTTCGCCTAATTTTCATATTATTTCCTTCTTTATGTTCAAGTCATTCACCCATTTTGAATTTATCTTGGTGTAGGGTGTGAGGTGTTGATCTAAACCTAATCTTTCCCACACTGTCCTCTAATTTTCCCAGCAGTTTTTATGAAATAGTGGATTTTTGTCTCAAAAGCTGGGATCTTTGGGTTTGTCATAAACTGTCTTGCTGAGATCATTTATGCCAAGTCTATTCCACTGATCCTCCTTTCTGTCTCTTAGCCAGTACCAAATTGTTTTGATGACCGCTGCTTTATAATATAGTCTGAGATCTGTGACTGCAAGGCCACATTCCTTTGTATTTTTTTTCATTATTTCCCTGGATATCCTTGATCCTTTGTTCTTCCAAATGAACTTTGTTTTGGTTTTTTCTAGATCAGTAAAAATTTTTTTTGGAAGTTCCATGGGTATTGCACTAAAGAGATAGATGAGTTTGGGTAGGATGGTAATTTTTATTATATTGGCTCATCCTACCCATGAGCAGTAAATGTTTTTCCAATTGTTCAAGTCTAGTTTTAGTTGTGTGGAGAGTGTTTTGTAGTTGTGTTCATAAAGTTCCTGTGTTTGTCTTGGGAGATAGATTCCTAAGTATTTTATTTTGTCTAAGGTAATTTTGAATGGGATTTCTCTTTCTAGTTTTTGCTGCTGAGCTGTGTTGGAAATATATAGAAATGCTGATGATTTATGTGGGTTTATTTTGAATCCTGCAACTTTACTAAAGTTGTTGATTATTTCAATTAGCTTTTTGGTTGAATCTCTAGGATTCTTTAAGTAGACCGTCATGTCATCTGCAAAGAGCGATAACTTGGTCTCCTCCTTGCCTACTTTGATGCCTTCAATTTCTTTTTCTTCTCTAATTGCTACTGCTAGTGTTTCTAGTACAATGTCAAATAGTAGAGGTGATAATGGGCATCCTTGTTTCACTCCTGATCTTAATGGGAATGCATAGAGTTTATCCCCATTGCAGATGATATTAGTTGATGGTTTTAGATATATACTGTTTATTATTTTTAGGAACGACCCTTCTATTCCTACGCTTTCTAGTGTTTTTAATAGGAATGGATGTTGTATTTTATCAAAGGCTTTTTCTGCGTCTATTGAAATAATCATGTGAACTTTGTTGGTTTGCTTGTTGATGTGGTCAATTATGTGGATGGTTTTCCTAATATTCAACCAGCCCTGCATCCCTGGTATAAATCCTACTTGATCATGGTGAATGATTCTTCTGATCCCTTGCTGGAGTCTTTTTGCTAGTATCCTATTTAAGATTTTTGCATCTATATTCATTAGGGAGATTGGTCTATAATTTTCTTTCTCTGTTTTTGGCCTGCCTGGTTTTGGAATTAGTACCATGTTTGTGTCGTAAAAGGAATTTGGTAGAACTCCCTTTTTGCTTATTATGTCAAATAGTTTGTATAGTATTGGGGTTAGTTGTTCTTTGAATGTTTGATAGAATTCACTGGTGAATCCATCAGGCCCTGGGGATTTTTTCTTAGGAAGTTCTTTGATGGCCTGTTGGATTTCTGTTTCTGATATGGGATTATTTAAGAAATCTATTTCTTCTTCTGTTAGTCTAGGCAATTTATATTTTTGTAGATATTCATCCATACCACCTAGGTTGGTATATTTATTGCCATATAGTTGGGCAAAGTAGTTTTTAATGATTGCCTTAATTTCCTCTTCATTGGAGGTGAGGTCCCCCTTTTTATCCTTGATGCTGTTAATTTGCCTTTCTTCTTTCCTTTTTTAAATTAGATTGACCAGTACTTTGTCTATTTTGTCTGTTTTTTCAAAGTACCAACTTCTAGTCTTGTTTATTAGCTCAATAGTTCTATCACTTTCGATTTTATTAATTTCTCCCTTAATTTTTAGGATCTCTAGTTTGGTTTTCTTCTGGGGTTTTTTAATTTGTTCGTTCTCAAGTTTCTTGATTTGCATTTCCAATTCATTGATCTCTGCCCTCCCTAATTTGTTAATATATGCACTCATGGATATGAATTTTCCTCTAAGTACTGCTTTGGCTGCATCCCATAAGGTTTGAAAGGATGTCTCACCATTGTCATTTTCCTCAATGAAATTATTAATTGTTTCTATGATTTCTTCTCTAACAGATTTTGGAGTATCATATTATTTAATTTCCAATTTTTGATTTGGCTCTCCATGTACCCTTACTGATCAATATTTTTATTGCTTTATGATCTGAAAAGGTTGCATTTATTATTTCTGCTTTTCTGCATTTGAGTGCCATGTTTCTGTGACCTAGTGTATGATCTATTTTTGTGAATGTGCCATATGGTGCTGAGAAGAAGGTGTATTCCTTTTTGTCCCTATTTATTTTTCTCCATATGTCTATTAACTCTAATTTTTCTAAGATTTCATTCACCTCTTTTACCTCTTTCTTATTTATTTTTTGGTTTGATTTATCTAAATTTGATAGTGGTTGGTTCAAGTCTCCCACTAATATGGTTTTACTGTCTATTTCCTCCTTCAATTCTCCTAGTTTCTCCATTAGAAATTTGGGAGCTATACCATTTGGTACATACATGTTGATTAGTGATATTTCCTCATTGTCTATACTCCCTTTTAACAGAATATATTTACCTTCCCTATCCCTTTTGGTCAGGTCTATTTTTCTTTAGCTTTGTCAGATATCATGATTGCAACTCCTGCCTTCTTTCTATCAGTTGAGGCCCAAAAGGTCTTACTCCATCCTTTAATTCTAACCTTGTGAGTATCAACCCGCCTCATATGTGTTTCGTGAAGACAACAAATGGTAGGGTTTTGGGTTCTAATCCAATCTGCTATTTGTCTATGTTTTATGGGTGAGTTCATCCCATTCACGTTCAAAGTTATGATTGTCACTTGCGGATTCCTTGGAATTTTGATAACTTCCCCTAGTTTTGACCTTTCTTCTTTAGCTATATCCTTTTGAACCTGTGATTTACTTTAGGTCAGTCCCCCTAGTCCCCTCCCTTGATATGCTTCCCTTTCTAGCCCCTCCCTTTTTATGCTCCCTTCCCCATCCCCCTCTCCTTTCCTCCCTTTTTTTACTCCCTCCCCCCATCCCCTCCTTGATTTTCCTTTATTTCTTACCCTGTTGGATAAGATAGAATTCAGGATCCCACTGGATCTAGATGGTCTTCCCTCTCAGATTTAATTTCACTGAGAGTAAGGTTTAAGTAATTCCACTTCACGCTCTCTTCCTCTCCTTCTCATACGAGAGTTCTTACCCTCCCCTTCCCATGTGTATCTTTGTATGGGAAAGATTATTCTATTTAGTCCCCCCCCCCCCATTTCTTGAAGTAAATGTTAGTATTATTGACGATTCCCCACCTCCCTTTTTCTTCCTTTGCCCCCCTTTCACCAAATCCTCTTGATGCCCCAATCTTTCCCTATGCATGATTCTTCTAACTACTCTTATGATGTATACAATTTTTGAGAGTTAAACAATACATTTTCCCCACATATTAATATATATATATATAATTTGATATAAATATAGTCCGTATAGAAGAGAGTTTGACTTAAAGAAAAAGATAAGATTTATCTCCTTTTCCCTTTCTTTCATATTTACCTTTTCATGTTTCTCTTGCTTTCTGTGATTGGATGTCAAATTTTCCAGTAAGTTATGGTCTTTTCTTAGCAAATGCTAGGAAATCTTCTATTTTGTTGAATGCCCATACTTTCCCCTGGAAGTATATAGTCAGTTTTGCTGGGTAGTTGATTATTGGTTGCAGACCCAGCTCTCTTGCCTTTCTAAATATTGTGTTCCATGCTTTGTGGTCTCTTAGTGTGTTAGCCTCTAAGTACTTTGTGATCCTTATGGGAGCCCCCTTATATCTGAAGCTCCTCTTCTTGGCTTCTTGTAGGATTTTCTCCTTTTCTTGGAAGCTCTTGAATTTGGCGATTACATTCCTGGGGGTTGTCTTTTGGGGATTTAGTATAGAGGGTGTTCTATGAACCCTTTCTATTTCTATTTTGTCCCCTTCCTCTAGATCATGTGGGCAATTTTCTTCTATAATCTCCTGTAGAATAGCATCGAGGTTTTTGTTTATCTCTGGTTTTCCGGGAAGACCAATAATTCTGAGGTTGTCTCTTCTTCCTCTGTTTTCCAAGTCTGTGACCTTTTCAGTGAGATATTTCATGTTTTCTTCCAATTCATTAATTTTTTGGCTTTGCTTTATTGATTCTTGCTGTTTTGTAATCTCGCTGTCTTCCATTTGTTTAATTCTGGTCATTAGGGACTGGTTTTGCTTTTCAGCTTTGTCTGCCCTTCTATTAGTGCTTCCAGTTCTTTCTCCAATTTTGAAGTCTTATCTTTCAGACTGCTTATCTCTTTCTCCCATTTTTCTTTCCAAAAGATTTCCATCTTTTGGGCATGCTCGCTGTCTTCTAGTGCTTAATTCTGGTCGTTAGGGACTGGTTTTGCTTTTCAGCTTTGTCTGCCCTTCTATTAGATGCTTCCAGCTCCTTCTCCAATTGTGAAGTCTTGTCTATCAGACTGCTGAACTCTTTATTCCATTTTTTTTCCCAAAAGGTTTCCATCTTTTGGGTAAGCTCCAGTTTGAGATTTTCCAGAGCTTGTGGATAGTTTCCATTTTGGGAGGCATCTTCTGATTTTGTTTGGATTTCATCCTTATTCTCTTCTTTTCCTTGGGTACTCCCTCCATAAAAGTTTTCAATAGTCATTTCCCCCCTCCCCCCTTTCTTCTTGGAGGCTTGATTTTGGGACATGTGAGCCATCCCTTTGGTGGTTTTATTCCCCTTTCCTTTTTGGTCTGGGATCTGGGTGATGTGGGTGGATTTTCTGTGAATTTAGGTTGCCTCAGACTAGTTCTTCCCAGCCTCCGAGGTTTCTTAGAGCGCAGGCCCCTGTGCTCAGAGCGGCAGCCCCTTTGCTCAGCGCAGCCTCTCAGCACCCCTTTGCTCAGTGCAGCCTCTCAGCGCGGCCGCCCTTTTGCTCAGTGCAGCCTCTCAGTGCCCCTTTGGTCAGCATAGCCTCTCAGCGCCCCTTTACTCAGCACAGCCTCTCAGCTCAGTCACCCCTTTACTCAGCGTGGCCTCTCAGCGCCCCTTTGCTCAGAGTAGCCTCTCAGCGCCGCCACCCCTTTGCTCAGTGCAGCCTCTCAGCGTGGTCACCCCTTTACTCAGCGCAGCCTCTCAGCGCCCCTTTGCTCAGCATAGCCTCTCAGTGCAGCTGCCCCTTTGCTCAGCGCAGCCTCTCAGCACCCCTTTTCTCGGCACGCAGCTTTCTAACGTCAACACTTTCAAGTATCTGGGCAGCACCATTACCAATGATGGATCCCTAGACCATGAGATCAATGCCAGGATCCAAAAGGCCAGCCAGGCACTCGGGTGGCTATGCTCTAAAGTCCTCCAACACAGCGGTGTAAGCACTGAGACGAAGCTCAAAGTGTATAACACAGTGGTCCTCAGCTTGCTCCTGTACGGTTGCGAGACATGGACACTGTACCGGAAGCACATGAAACAGCTGGAGCAATTCCACCAACGCTCTCTCCGGTCAATCATGAGGATCCGATGGCAGGACCGAATCGCCAACCAGGAAGTCCTCGACAGAGCCAACTCCACCAGCATCAAAATAATGGTCCTCAAAACCCAGCTACGATGGTCTGGACACGTCATCCGCATGGACCCACAGCAAATACCAAGACAGGTATTCTATGGTGAACTGTCAGCTGGACTCAGGAAACAAGGTCGACCAAAGAAAAGATTCAAGGATCAGCTAAAGTCCAACTTGAAGTGGGCTGGCATTACACCGAAGCAACTAGAACTCGCTGCCTCTGACAGAAGCAGCTGGCGAACCCACATTAACAATGCTGCCACCACCTTTGAAGATGAACGAAGTCGACATCTTGCCGTTGCACGTGAATGCCAACACCAGGCCACAACCACACCTCCTGTAATAACTGGCGTTCCATGCCCCATGTGCCACAAACTCTGCGCCTCAGTCTTTGGACTCCAAAGCCACATAAGGGTACATCAATAGATGATAATACACAAAGACAATTGTCATTCTCGGTCACTGAGAGACTACCACTACTACTATCAAGCTTGGGAAAGGGTGTAAGAGAAGGGGCTGCTTCCAAAGGTTACTAAAGGATAGGGGTTCCTGCCCAGGTGTGGATCTTCTTGGGAAAGGGTCTGATACAATAGGGGAGATTATGTGAGACAAAGAGGGTCCTTAGCATATGTTTAGTCTCACCCAACCAAGATTGTCATTCCCCTGAGAGTCCCCCACACAGTCTGAAACTGTTAGCCTGGGATTCCCTTCAGGGGGTATTCTCAGGGGGAAAGGGAACAAGGACAAGCTTTGGGGTCTCCAACCTATAAGCTAGTCCTGAAACTTGGGGTTCATCAGATCTTACTAGGCCACAAGTTTGGGATTCCTAGATTCCATGTTGACATCCCATTTGGGGTTTTCTTTGCAAAGTTACTGGAGTGGTTTTCCATTTCCCTTTCTAGTTCATTTTACAGATGAGGCCAACAGAGTTAAATGACTTGCTCAGGGCCACCCAGCTAGTAAGTCTGGCACTCTATTTACTATGCCTCTTGGCTGCCTTAATGAAATGGGGTTGGGAGGTAAAGTTCAGCTCCCTCTCTCTTTATTACTCCAACTCAGGAACTCCTCCCCTATCACCAGCAATCTGGTCTCATCTGATCCCTGTCCTGGTCAACGATCAATAATTAGTTATTCAATAAACATTTATTTGCTGTACTAGGCAATGGACAATTCAGAGATAAAAACAGTAGCTCACATTTTCATGGACATTAAGATGTACTGAATCCAGTTCCACACAACAAGTGAAAAAGATAGTATAAATGTTATCAACCCTATTTTACAGATGAGGGATCCAAAATCTTTCTTTCTTTCTTTCTTTCTTTCTTTCTTTCTTTCTTTCTTTCTTTCTTTCTTTCTTTCTTTCTTTCTTTCTTTCTTTCTTTCTTTCTTTCTTTCTTTCTTTCTTTCTTTCTTTCTTTCTTTCTTTCTTTCTTTCTTTCTTTCTTTCTTTCTTTCTTTCTTTCTTTCTTTCTTTCTTTCTTTCTTTCTTTCTTTCTTTCTTTCTTTCTTTCTTTCTTTCTTTCTTTCTTTCTTTCTCTCTTTCTCTCTTTCTTTCTCTCTCTCTCTCTCCCTTCCTTCCTTCCTTCCTTCCTTCCTTCCTTCCTTCCTTCCTTCCTTCCTTCCTTCCTTCCTTCCTTCCTTCCTTCCTTCCTTCCTTCCTTCCTTCCTTCCTTCCTTTCTTTCTTTCTTTCTTTCTTTCTTTCTTTCTTTCTTTCTTTCTTTCTTTCTTTCTTTCTTTCTTTCTTTCTTTCTTTCTTTCTTTCTTTCTTTCTTTCTTTCTTTCTTTCTTTCTTTCTTTCTTTCTTTCTTTCTTTCCTTCCTTCCTTCCTTCCTTCCTTCCTTCCTTCCTTCCTTCCTTCCTTCCTTCCTTCCTTCCTTCCTTCCTTCCTTCCTTCCTTCCCTCCTTTCTTCCCTCCTTCCTTCCTTCCTTCCTTCTTTCCTTCCTTCCTTCCTTCCTTCCTTCCTTCCTTCCTTCCTTCCTTCCTTCCTTCCTTCCTTCCTTCCTTCCTTCCTTCCTTCCTTCCTTCCTTCCTTCCTTCCTTCCTTCCTTCCTTCCTTCTCAGAAATATATAAATCCTGAAATAACCGCACTAGGCTGTATGGGCTCTGGGCCCAGTGTGAGCAAGTATACTGTAGTTCAAGGAAGAGAAGAATCAGCCACATTGGGCTCCCTGAGTTCTTGAGGGAAAGCTTCCTAATGGAGGTGGGACTTGGCAAGTAGATTCCAGTCAATTGGTCAGTCAATAAACATTTATTAAGGTCCTATTATGTGCTAGGCATAGTGCTAAGTATTATGGATAAACAAAAAACAAAAGACAATCATTTTTTAACTAATTTAAAAAAATTTTAATAACAAATTTCCACATAAGTTTTCCAAAGTCATATGATCCATATTGTCTCCTTCCCTTCTTCCTTCCCTCTTCCTGGAGCTGACAAGCAATTCCAGTCCTTATTTCCCATAAGCACTCAGTCTAATGGAAGAGACAACTTTAAGACAACAATTACAAACAAGCTATCTGCAGGATAAATTAGAAATAATTAACAGGGGAAGACTTAAGAATTAAAAGGGATTGGAAAAGACTTTTTGTTCCATTGTGTCTGACTCTTTGTAATCCCATTTGGGGTTTTCTTGGCAAAGATACTGGAGTGGTTTTCCATTTCCCTCTCTAGCTCATTTTGCAGATGGGGAAACTGAGGCCAACAGTTAAATGACTTGCCCAGGGTCACCCAGCTAGTAAGTTGTGTGCTATATTTGAACTTAGGAAGATGAATCTTTCTGACTCCAGGCTTGGCACTCTATTTACTATGCCATCTGGCTGCCTTAACTTTCTGTAGAAGGTAGGATTTTAGTTGGAACATGAAAGAAGTCAGGGAACTTAGGAGACTGAAATGAGGAAAGAGAGTTTTAGGCATGAACGATAGCCAGTGAGAAAAACTGAGTAAGGAGATAGAGTATCTTGTGAGAAGAGCATCAAGGACAGTGGAGGCAACTAGATAGATAGTACAGTAGATGGAATGCCAGGCTTGGAATTAGGGGGACTTGGATTCAAATGTGACCTCAGACACTTTCTAGGTATGTGCCTCTGGACAAGTCACTTAACACTGACTGCCTAGTCCTTGCCATTCTGCTGTCCTAGAATTGATACTATAAAATAAGGTTTCAAAAAATAAAATAAAAAGGAATTTGGTTGCTGGATTGTAAGTGTATATGGGAGTGGGTATGATGTTAGAAGACTGAAAGAGAGATGGAATAGGTTATGAAGGGCTTTGAACTCCCAACAGAGGATTTTCTATTTATTCTGGAGGTGATAGAGAACCACTGGAGTTTCCTGAGCAGGAGGGTGACATGGTCCAGTCTGAACTACAGGAAAGTCACTTTGACAGCTGAGTGGAGTGGAGTGGAGAGAGATTTGTAGCAGGGGACCAACCAGTAGGTTACTGCAGCCATCTAGGCATAAGGTGAATAGGGCCTGAATCAGACTGAAGGCAGTGTCAGAGGAGAGAAAAGGGACTTTCGAGAAAGATGTGATAAAGATAAAACCAACAGGATTTAGTAACAGATAGGGAGGAGAATGGAGGGCAGGGAGAGATAATGAGGAATTGAGAATCATACTGAGGACATTGTCTTTGGAGTCTCTTCAGTTTGGAGAATTACTAGTTGTAAGGTAACAACCTGGCTGTGGCTCTCCCCTTTCCTAAATCTATTTCGCTACTCCCCTTTCTGTAGTGCAGTGGAAAAACCCCAGCGATGTCATTATGTCGCTTTCTGGATTATAATCCCAGTGCTATGGCTCTGTATAGTTTCCAAGATTATAATCTTGCCCTGATCAAAGACCTATTAATATTTTCTTAAAGGTATTTAATCTTATCAATTACATGTAATAACAACTTTCCACATACGTTTTCTGACGTTATAAGATCCAATTATCTCCCTCTCTTCCTTCCCTCCCCCCATCTTGAAGATGGTAAGCAATTTGATCTGGATTATACATGCAATATAATATAAAACATATTTCCATATTGGTCATTGTTGTAAGAGAATTTTCATATAAAAATCAAAATCCCCAAATCCAAATAAACTAATATGAAAAATTGCATGCTTTGATCTACATCTGATTCCAACAGTTCTTTCTCTGGAGGTGGAGAACATTCTTAGAAAGAACCATTATTATTACCACTTTGGTAGTTCTGTGTTTTTTCAGGTTGATAATGCTTAGATTGCAAGAATGGATAACTAGGGCAATGATGGTGCAAGTGTATGGATGTTTGGAAGAGGGGAGAGTTTGGAGAAAAATATGAGTGGTTTTGGACATGATAAGTGTGGGGTATCAGGATGGCTAGGTGACACAGTGCAAGTTCTGGAGTCAGGAAGATTCTCCTTCCTGAGTTCAAATCAGATACTTATTAGTTGTATGACCCTAGACAAGTGACTTCACCCTGTTTGCCTCAGGTTCCTCATCTGTAAAATGAGCTGGAGCAGGAAATGGCAAAACTGCTCTAGGATTTTTACTGAAAAAACCCTAAGTGGTGTCATGAAGAGTCATACATGGCTAAACAACAGAATGAGACATCAAGTTTGAGGTTATCAAGGAAGTAGAAGATGAAAGATTGGAGGTCTAGAAAGAGGTTAGAGCTGAATAAGTAGATTTGAGAATCATCAGAATAAAGATAATCATTGACTCCATGACAGCTGATAAGATCACTAAGTGAAATAGTATATCTGGAGGAGAAGAGAATAGGGATACCTACATTTCTCCCTAACCATTGTTAGTCTGCAAACTACATTTATGATTTATCCACATCATATGTGATGGTTATCTACAACCACTAGGCCAGACAAGACTTTTTCAGCTCACTGTAACTATGTTTCTCTTTACTCTGTGATGGGCACTATGTTAGCTTACTTTCACACTTTGATGTTCTACAAATCTCATTTTCAAGAAGTAATGATGGACTTTTAAGTCAGAGGAGCTCAGATTTTGAGTTGGAAGGACTTTTGGAGACCACATAATCTTACCCTCTCAATTTACAGATCAATAAACCAGGGGATTTTGAGTTGGAAGGACTTTTGGAGACCACATAATCTTACCCTCTCAATTTACAGATCAATAAACCAGGGTTCACATAAATGAAATGATTTGCCATATAGGTAATTAAAGAAAGATTGTTCAGTCACTTTCTTTTGGTCATGTTCAAGACTCCTCATGACCCAATATGGGGTTTTCTTGGCAGAGATACTGGAGTAGTTTGCCATTTCCTCTCCAGCTCATTTTACTGATGAGGAAATGAAGCAAACAAAGTGAAGTGACTTGCCCAAGGTCACACAGCCAGTAATTGTCTGAGGACATATTTGACCTCAGAAAGGTGAGTCTTCCTGATTCTAGGGTCAGTTACTCTATCTACTGTGCCTCCTACTAATTTGGGAATTTCCCTAACTAGAGAAAAAGTCAGGATTTGAATCCAGATAAATAAATAAAGCATCTTTCTACTCTGCAACCTAGGCTCAAAGTTCAAACCTCCTATTTAATTTTGAGTCATCTTGAACCACATCTCTTTCCTTGTATGCCATTCATCTGTTAAATGAGGAGATTGGACTAGATCATTTAGCTCAGAATCCTATGATCCTCTGAAATATTGAGTGTTTTTAGCCTTATAATTCCAACATAATGCGTACATTCCTTCCTTCAGGTTACTTCTTTCTGTGCCCAAGAGTGACTGAGGCAGAAGAAGAGGTAGTTTTTATGCTGACAACCTTTTTTGAATGCCTCTGAAGACCATCAAGGAACCTTCCCTTCCCTGTCTGGCTAGAATGCCAAATGCATGTTTGACTAAAAGATTATTTTATGGAGAACTCACACAAGGCAAACACTCACAGAGAGGTCAGAAGAAGTGATACAAGGACATTCAAAGTCTCTCTGAAGAACTTTGGTATCCATTGCGATTTATGGACTGTCCAGCATGGTCTGCCTTTATTGAAGAAGGCTTTGTGCTCTATGAGCAAAGCATTATTTCAGGAGCTCAAAAGAAATATGAGATGCACACATTTTGAGACATCTCCACCTCAATGTTCATCTGGGCTATTTGGGCCCAATTTGTGGTAGAGCCTTCCAAGCTCATATTGGTCTGAATAGCCAAAGTCCAACACATTGGACGTTGACCTTGACATAGTGATATCATGTTCGTCTTCTTAGAGCACAAAAGACAACAACCAAACAATGGCTGGAATCAGTTATGGAATGTCTTTCGCATGCTCCAAATGGTTTCTCTAAGGAATTTCTCTTGCTTACCATAGTGAGTGGAATCATGGTCCCTATTGGTCTCCTTATAGAGAGCCAATATCGGAGATATTCTGTACATGCACCAAGCCCCCACTACAAAGGCAATCCTCTGAACAATGGGCCTCTCACCAGTGTCTGTTGATTAAAAACTTGGAGGGCTAGTTTTGCCCTCCAAGTGGTCTAGTGGTTGCCATAAACTGTAGCACTTAAAATTAGTTTCTCTGCTAAAAGTATTATATTTTTATGAGGTTTATTAAAGATTAAGAGATAA
Source organism: Monodelphis domestica (assembly GCF_027887165.1). NCBI lineage: Eukaryota > Metazoa > Chordata > Mammalia > Didelphimorphia > Didelphidae > Monodelphis > Monodelphis domestica. The sequence continues at coordinate 279,104,706 of NC_077228.1, forward strand.
AGAAAATACAAAATAAGAAAGCATGTGGCTAGGAGGGCCGAAAGGCCCATTCAATTTCACTTACTACATTTTGGGAGACGCATGTCCTTAGAAGTGGAAGCCAAGAGACCCAAAGTAGGCAGAGAGTCAACTTAAATACAATTTCTGTTCTCGGCCCAGGTGGGAATTCAGGTGGGATTATAGTGAATTCTGGGAGCTACCAAGGACTTCTGGGAATTGAAGTCTGGGGTTCAAATCTCCATTTTTACAGTTGCTAGTATTTATATAATGCTTTAATGTTTGCAAAATGCTTTACATATGCAATCTCAATCATTTGATACTCAAAACAGCCCTAGGAGGTAGGAGCTGGGATAATTAGGGGTTATTCAGTGAGGCATGTAGAGGAAACTAAGACTGATACTGAGGTTATATGATTTGCCTAGGGTCACAAAGAGAGTAGGGGCAGCTGTCTGGGTAGAGTGTATAGAATGCCAGACCTGGAGTCAGGAAGACTCATCTTCCTGAGTTCAAATCTGATCTCAAATATTTACTAGCACAAAGTCATTTAACTTGTTTGCCTCAGTTTCCTCATCTGTAAAATAAGTTGGAGAAGGAAGTGGCAAATCACTCCAGTATCATGCCAAGATAATACCAAATGGGGTCATGAAGAGCTGGGCACAACTGAACAACAACATTTGAACATTTTACAGAAAGGAGGGAATCTGTAGAGAAAATAATCTAGATTATGAAAAGGGAATAGTGCTATCAGTGAGATTCCAAGGTGAAGATCAAGTTTATAAAAAAGGGGAAAAAGCAAGTAAAATTTAATTTGGATAAAGTACTTTTTGTTATTCCTCTGAACAATATAACCGACCAAGCCTTCGTAAGCTATCAGCTAGAGCTGAGAGAACTTAGATGCCCTCTCCTGTGCTTAGGAGGGATAAACAGGCTTCCTGTCTTGGGTTCTGTGTTGAATGTTGAAATGGAGAATCTAAGATGGGTTTCAACAAATAGACTTGGAATGTGTTGTCCTAGCCCCCTTGCTTGCTGGTTGTGCTTTTGGGTGTGAGACAGGGTGGAAAGGGAACTTAATGATTCTTTCAAGATCTGCCTTCAAGGTTCAAGGAATCTGTCTGGGATCACACTGTCTTCAGTGGCATCACCTCAATTGCTTCTCTGTATTTTATCTCTAAGTGAACAATTATGTTTTTTTTTTCCTAAAGAAAACTGAGTGCATATACATTAACTGATGCTACAAACAAAAGGACAATTATGTTTTTTCTCTTGTTCAGTCTTTTTTCCCATCTGACATATCTGACATGACTCCGTTTGTACTTTTTTGGGCAAAGATCCTGGAGTGGTTTGCCATTTCCTTTTCCAGCTTATTTTACAGATGAACAAGTTGAGGCAAAGAGTGAAGTGACTTGCCATAACATCCCTTCAAGGTAGTTGCTCTTGTTCACATTTTACAGTTTAAGGAAACAGCCTCAACTAAGTGAGTTGCCATGGTACCACAGCTAAGAAGTAGCCAAGACTAGATTTGAAATCAGATCCTTTTGAACCTAAGCCCATCATTCTATCCACTAGACTGTCCCAAAGTTAGGAGGTAATTTGCCCAAGGTCACTTAGGTAATAAACAGTAGAGGTAGGATTTGAACCCAGGTTTTCTATATCTTTCTCTATACAGCTAGTAAGTGTCTAAAGCTAGATTTGAACTCAGGAAGATGACTCCAGACCTGGCAGTCTAATTATGTTTTTTTTCCTAAAACAAGGCCAGTTAGTGCTAATACAAAACAATTGTGTTTTTTTCTAAAGAAAGTGAATTATCTAGGGTCTAAGATAACTTCAAGGGACTCGAGAAAAAAGTATATTACAGAAGAAAATGATGGAGTGTGAATGCAGATTGAAACAAATCATTTCTTACTTTATTAAACTTCATGAGTTTTTTTCTTATATAAGAAATATATATCTTCTTTTACATAACAAACATGGAAATACATTGCATGGTAGCACATGTATAACATATCATATTGCCTGCCATCTTGGGGAGAGGAGAGGGAAAGAAGAACATGGATCTCAAAATGTCAGAAAATGATTATTAAAAATTGTATCTAGGGGGCAGCTGGGTGGCTCAGTGGATTGAGAGTCAGGACTAGAGACAGGAGGTCCTGGGTTCAAATCTGGCCTCAGACACTTCCCAGCTGTGTGACCCTGGACAAGTCACTTAACCCCCATTGCCTAGCCCTTACTGCTCTTCTGCCTTGGAGCCAATACACAGTATTGACTTCAAGATGGAAGGTAAGGGTTTAAAAAAAAATTGTATCTATATGTACTTGGGGTAAATATAATACATTTTTAAAAATAAAAAAGTCAGCACACATGCATCATCTAATGAGCCAAACAAAAGGATAATTGAGTTTTGGGAAGGAAAGGGAATTTGTATTTCTATAGTGCTGTTAGTCTGGGAAAAAACACAACTACTAAAGTAGTTATAATAATGGGTCTTTAATTGGGACAAGGAGATTATAATCTTGGAAATGACTCAGAGCACTGGGATTATAATTTGGATAGCCACACAGAGTCTTGCAGTGGAGTTCCCACTGAACTAAAAAAAGGGGTTTGCTTAAATTGATTTTAGGGGAAAGGGGAGAACAACACTAGGTTAGTTAAAGGCACACAAGCTTGGGAAGAACATTAGCCAGTCCTGGAAGCTTGGGAAAGATGCAATAGCCATAAGTTAGTGTGATTGAGTATGATTCTTGAGGTTTGGTTGTCTTCTTCAACTTCAGTCCTCAGGTTCCTGGGAAAGAGGCCAGATCAATTTATAGTCTACACAGATTCATTATCTGCCTTTTGATTTCTTTGTTTTAACATTCAGGAAAAGTCAGTAAGTAGATTCCTTGAAAATGATGCCATCTATGCTTGCTATATGCTAGGTATTGTGCTAATTACTTTAAAATATTATCTCATTTGATTATCCCTTCAAGACAGATGCTATTATCCCCATTTTACAATTTAAGGAAACTGAGGCTAAGAGACGTAACTCATGTCCTCTTGACCCTAAGCAAATAGTTGAGGTAGGATTTGAACCCAGGTCTTCTAGCTCCAAAGGCAATATTCTTACTTCTGTTTCCTTGATGACTCTTATAGACCAGTGTATAAGTGGAAATTTTCTACCTTTGTACTACATTCCCCAGAATTCCTTTTGTATTTCCCAGAATTCCTTTACCTTTTCCACCATGGTCTGTGTTCACCTTTGTATATAAGTTTTGGTAACTCCTCTCTCTCTCTCTCTCTCTCTCTTTCTCTCTCTCTCTCTCTCTCTTCTCTCTCTCTCTCTCTCTCTCTCTCTCTCTCTCTCTCTCTCTCTCTCTCTCTCTCTCTCTCTCTTCATGTGCAGCAGCTGGGAAGGCTGGTGTTACTTAGGCTTTTTACTTCAAGTTAATTTTAATAAACTTTATAAATAGAATACTTGGAGTATTGTATATTAATTTTAAAATCTACACTAGTCCTCTTGAACTGATTTACAAATGAATAAATTGAGATTAGAGAATCTATGACTTGCCTAAGGGTAGCTAGGTGGTACAATGGATAGAGTACCAGAACTAGGACTGAACTCCTCTTCCTGAGTTTAAAACCTGACCTCAAACACTTATTAGCCATGTGACCCTGGCCAAGTCACTTCATACTTTATGCCTCAGTTTCCTTGTCTCTAAAGAGGGAGAATGAAATGGCAAACCACTACAATATCTTTGCCAAGAAAACCCTAAATGTGGTCACAAAGAATTGAACATGACTATAAAAATGACCGAACAACTAGACTTATCTAAGATCACACATAGAGTAAGTGGCAGGATCTGAATTTGAACTCTCTTCGACTCCAAATTCCTTAAACTTTCTGCTATGACATGTGTCCATAGGAATGGGGAAAGAAAGATTAGAGAAGGATGTTCAGAGTATATTGAAGATTTTACTCCATGGATTGTGCATTAGGGTAGGTATGGGGTGGTGGGTGGGTGGTTCTTCTTATAGGGCAGTGATGGTGAACCTTTTAGAGAAAGAGTGCCAGACCTCACCCCCATCCCACTCCCCAGACCGAGTGCCATGCCTGCCTCCCCAGACTGTGTGCTGTGACCTTTCTCCCATCCAGTGTCAGGTGCCCCCTGTCCCTCCCCCCCTTATCTCACACAGGGGAGGGAAAAAGCACTCCCATTGGGCTGTTGGGCAGAGGGGTGAATGAAATGAAGAATGTCCTGAGTGTAGAGAGGGGGAAGGGAGTGGCCTGAGCACTCTGTTCCCCTCCAGCTCTGCTGCCTGTGAGCTGCCTGCCTTACCCCCTGTGTACTCCCATTGGGCTGTTGGGCAGAGTAGCTGGTGAAGTGAAAAGTTGTTATCAGGCATAATAGAGAGGGGGAAGGGAGTAGCTCTGCCTGAGTCCTTTCTAGTAATGAACTCTGGGGGATGGGGGCAGCTGTGTGCCCACAGATAGCACTCTGCATGACATCTTTGGTACCCATGCCATAGGTTCACCATTACTGAAACATAGCATCTGAGTTAGAGGGCAAATTCTCCAGATGAGTGTGAATCAGCACTGAAGAGCTTAGCCTTTTGGGGTGGCTCAGAAAACTCTGGGTAGTCCATTATCTTCCCCTAACCCCATGGAAGTGTCAGAGAAATATTGCATCCATTGAGACGGAGAGATAGCTTTTGCATTTTTTTCTTCCTAGGGAAGGAATTTCATGATTCCCTCCATGCATCAGTACTCTGGGATTTGCTGTGAGCACAAGTGCAGAGCAGAGGCATAGCAAGGAAAGCTTGAGACTGGGCTTCTTGTTGGCTCTTCTGCTTTGTTTCTTTGCTAGATCATAGGTGATTAAGAGGTAATCCTGAGACGCATGTGCCCAGGCTTG